>NC_142604.1:19848112-20005311 GCF_041222555.1 Hakea prostrata
GAAAAACCTATAAGAACTGCTCCAGCATTCGAAAGGCTTGTGATTTCCTGTTGTCCAAACAACTTCCATCAGGTGGATGGGGAGAGAGTTATCTTTCATGTGTAAAGAAGGTTAGCTTTTTAAATTTTGTTAAGTCTCCGTTTTTACTTTTGTTTGTGTGGAATATTTATTATGTAGAGTCCCGTAAGTTAAAATTATTGTTTTTTGTTTTGAGTGAAACAAGAAAAGAAAACTTCAAAGATTTAAAAGAGGGTTGGTATTATCAAAAGAAGGTAGTGTAAAAACCTAGACCGGGGTGGGGGTTGGGTGGGGTGGGGTGAGTAGGTACACCTACTGGATTTTCCCTTTTCTTTGAGAATTACTGTTAGTTGAAATAATTTACCAAAATGCCAATCAATAAGTGCCCAAGACAAGCAATTTTAGTTGTTTGACTTATCCAAGTCTATATCCACTGCTCTTTTGGTCTTAAGAGGGTATTGTGCTAGAGTTCCATTGCAATGGGTAGCAAAACTTATAATCTTGATTCAATTGGCAAGAGTTCCCTAATCTCTTTTAGGATGAGAGGGTCCTTGTATCAATCCTAATTCTAATGTAGAAAGGATACATGTAATTAAAAAATACAAACAGTAGTTACAGATCAAGAAATGCGATACTTTTACTCTTGAATGCAGTGAGTGATGCAAGGTGATGTGCAAGGAATGAAATGGATGCTCCATGTTAGAATTCAGACCTGTGATTTAGATCAAGAGCAGAGAAGAAGAAGAGAAGTAGGCTGTCACAAGCAAGAAGGGAACCCTGTGATTGGATGTTTTCTCTAATTGCAGGATCCTGATTCAGATTCGTTTAAAGCACCATAAAAGGTCCATTCTACCCATACCTAAGTGACAGCAGAGATACAAGAAAGCAATGTTCGATAAACTAAGAAGCGAGGACAGATTTGTCCTTGCAGCTGCCGATAAGAGCTGGAGTCCTTGATATCCCAAACTTCAACACTCCTCACAAGCTGGAGCATACAAGGCACCTGTGCTCAGCTTGTTGCAGTAGTACATGAACTAAGAGTACACAGTTCCTTGATAAACATGTCTACCAACTGGTTAGAAGAGGATAGATTGGGAGTGACAATCACATTCTTCATCACAACATCTCTGATGAAGTGACAATCCACCTACATGGTTGGCGTGCTCATGGAACACCAATTACTAGCAATGCAGGTAAAGTCTTGGTTGTCAGACTTACAGTTCATCTTTATTGGTCAGTCTACAGGAAATCCCGGTTACAGAAGTAATGTTCTAATCCACATCAATTCAGCTGCAATATAGGCCATCACTTTGTATTCAGCTTGAGTGCTAGACAATGGCAATAGTAGTGTGCTTTTCACTCCGCTATGTGACCAAATCCCCCCCCCCCCCCAAAAAAAAAAAAAAAAAAAAAGTGCAATATCCTGTAGTAGATCGTCCATCACTGGCCAAACTTGCCAATCAACATCAGAAAAGGCTACCAGATCCGTGTGTCTATTGGGACAATAAATTAACTGTTTGCTTGGAGCACCCTGGATATTTTGAAGTATGCAAACTGCAGCATCCTAATGATCTTTTCTAGGAGACTGCACAAACTAACTAAGAACTCCAACAAAAAAAAGGCGATGTCTGACTTGTAATACTAAGATAGATTAACCTTCCAACCAAGCTCTTGTAGCGATGAACATCACCTAGTAACTCCCCATCTTCAACTCCAAATTTCTGATGAGGATCTGACAGAACATCCACTGGTTTTGTAGCAAGCATTCCTGTGTTAGTTAAAAGATTCAATATATACTTCGTTTGAGATAAGCTAATCCTTTTCTTGCTATGAATCACCTCTATCCCAAGGAAACAGTGAAGATCCCCTAGGTCCTTGGTTTGAAGATGCGATCGTAGGTTGGTCCACCTCTTCAATGTCAGCCATGTCATTTCCGGGAAATAATTATGTCATCTACGTACGCAACCATAATAACAACCTTATCCCTGTGATGGTGGACAAACACTGAGTGGTCAGAATAACACTGATTAATCCTGTAAGTAGTAGCGGTAGTTCTAAATTTCTCAAATCAGGCTTTAGGAGATTGTTTGAGACCATAGATGGCTTTTATGCAGCTTGCACACCCTATGTCTATTCCCTGGAGCAACATACCTTGGAGGTGGTACATGGGAGGTCTCAAAGTAATCAACACTACAAGTTTGAGTGTATCCTTAATAATGGGCTTTGAGATCTCAATGAAGCCATCAGAATGATACTTAATAGTAAACACCCAATGACACTTAACCACATCTTTACCAAGAGGTAAATCCACCAAACTTGATGTGTTCCTTGGGGTCAAACCATCCATTTCCACATCCATTGCAGTCTTCCAGCTGGGTTTTGGAGAGCCATAGAATGATGAGAGGGGAGAGTGAAGGTGGAAAGGGACATAACAAGATCGGTCACACAAGGTTGAAGGTGAGATTAAAAAACTAAATGGTCAATGGGATAAGAACCATCAGAACGGAGTGTGCAAGAACGTTTATCTTTTCAAAGAGCTATAGGTAAGTCATCTAGAGGCAAAGAGGTAGGAGTTTCATCCGAGGAGGGCGGTGGCACAAGGGCTGGTGAAGGAGGGACTGTAGTTCCTATTGTATGTTGCTGCTGATATACTAGTAAAGGAGGGGGTGCAGGAATAGGTATTAAAGAGGGTATAGTGCGAGTGTGGTGTTGAAGGGGTCGTCTGAAGGTTCCCCAAAGTGAAGAAAGTAGGGGGTGCGGGAATGGGTATTAAAGAGGCTATAGTGCGAGTGTGGTGTTGAAGGGGTCGTCTGAAGGTTCCCCAGAGTGAAGAAAGTAGGGTGTGTCTTCAAAGAAAGTTACATTAGCATTGACAAAGTGTATGTGGGTAATAGGATTATAACATTGGTATCCCTTTTGTATGAGGGAATAACCCAAGAAAACACGCTTGATGGACTGAGTGGAAAGTTTGTTAGTAACAAGATGTATGTTAAAAAACTCTAATAAAACCTAAACTTCATCTTCTTCCCCAAACCATAGAAACCCTAACTCTACTTTCATTCATAACTTTCAAACCCTTCACCCAAACCCCAATTCCTTTTACAATCACCCTTCCAAACCCCTCATTGACCTTCAACCGTAACTCTAGCCCTAGCCATCCCCCTAGAAACTCTAATTCCTATCAAACTCTAAATTTCAAAACCCTAAACTTGAAGGTTCAATTCTGAACTCTAAATTGCAGCAAGGTTTTGAATTGAACTTCTACAAACCCTAGATTCCTAGCACTACCTGAAGCATTGCCATCCCTTTCTAAAACCCTAGAACCTTCAAATAAGCCCTAAATCTACAACCACAGGTTTTTACTAACCTGGATTTACTGCTGGTTCAATTGAATAAGATCCTGTAGCTAAACCCTGAATTTGGGGTTTACATCAATTACTAACCCTAGATTTTGGGTTTACATCACCAATACAATACAATACCAATCCAACATACTTTTTTCTATAAAAAGGATAGGTGTTTGTTGCTAGTACAAGCAATGTGTATCTGAGGCTAAATTTTATGATAATGGCATAGCGTAGTGTGGATACATCCCAATAGACTCTGGTAGCTAAAAGCAGGCGTCCCCATTTTTTGGAATCACAGGGAATTTGTTATTGGTTTGCATTCTCTAAAAACATTTTGGTCTGAAGTCCTGTCTGCTGCTACGTTTATGATGGCTCACATGTCATCTATAGTATCATTAGGCCAAATGTCCTTTGGAAATTTTGTCTGCTAATATCCAAATGTTTTCTTCTCTTTTAAGCTGTTTTTAAGTGTATGTTTTTATTAGGAACCTAAACATTTGTTGCTTGATCTTATAACTCAAATGTTTACTCCTATTGAGAAGGGCTAAAAGTGCTACCAGCCTCCTCAGAAATGACTTGTATCGATCAATGCTACTTACATTAGGCCTTTGCTGTTCTTCTCAACAGTGACAGTTTTCCTGGGGAGAGTAAATGCAAAGTGTTCAGGAGGTGATCCCTATTAAACAAAAACTTCAATATATTTCTCCATTTTACAGGGGTTGATGGATGATCCATGTGATCTTTGAATGAAAAACTAGTTCACAGATCTTTTTCCCTAGAAAAAGCGACATCTCTTCTTTTGCCTTGAGATGATGTAAAACATAAGCCTAAACCCAAATGCTCAACAACATGATAGATATTCGTTTTCTATTCTATCCTATAAATTGAAGAACATACACACATGAAATAATTAAAAGGAAAAAATCATAGCAGAGTGCAATCCTTGGAGAGGCTCAAGTGTTATTCTACCTCTAGATATTGTTTCTTGCTCTATTGAAGACGCTAGGCTGATCCTCTTGAGTCCTACAGTTACACTTGATTCTATAAAACCGAACTTTTCTTTAAGTCTTGTTTTTTTTTTTTTTTTTTTTTTTTTTGGGGGGGGGGGTCTGTTAAAACTCAAAGGAAGGAGAATAGCCAAAAACATAGAAGGCAGTGGTCTTCCCTTCTTGGGATTTCTATTTATAGTGGTGTTGGGCATGCTCCTTCCAAAGTTCCCTACAATGAGTTAGATTTCCCATTCCCTGCTTGGCTCAAATTGAACAATTGTAGTATGTATTGAATAGCGAAGCAGAATCTAGAGGGAAAGTAAAGAGCTAGTAAATTAATTTAAGTTGAATAAATATAATTATATCATCATCAAGCAATTAATTACTCACTTATTGATTTGCAAATTTTTGAATAACTCCCAAATGCAGTGACTGTTTGATATGGGTGCCCAACCCAAACCCTAGTTGTGACTACTATTTAGGTTTAACTAAGGGACCCACTATGCTCAAAAAGTTGACACTGCATGTGAAAATAGTAAAAGAAATTATTGAATTACCAAATCAAGTGGGGTTCAAAAGACCTGAGTGGAGTTTGATGGGTACATACATCCAAC
This sequence comes from Hakea prostrata, assembly GCF_041222555.1. Classification (NCBI taxonomy): domain Eukaryota; kingdom Viridiplantae; phylum Streptophyta; class Magnoliopsida; order Proteales; family Proteaceae; genus Hakea; species Hakea prostrata. Next base: position 19,853,081 of record NC_142604.1, read on the forward strand.
ATGAAGAGTGGTGCAACCTTCTCCTAATTTATCTTTCTTCTTGTGGGGAGAAAGATATGCAGCATCCAGTAGTGGTTAGCATATCAGGAGGATTTATTCTTAAATGTCTCAGAAACATCATCAAGAGATGTGAAGACCATGATCAAGTATCCACATGATATAGATCGATATGGTTGATATGGAAATTGAGCATGTCAATATGATATGTAATTAATACGTAAGAATTCAGTATAGTACTGTTGAGGTCTGATATGGTACCAATCATAGTTCAAATCACAGTAGAATTTGTCCAGCATGAATGGTGATGCTATGTCGAAATTGTAAAAAAAGAAAAATTCATTTTTTCAGTTGTCGTCTTTCAAGAATTCCTTGTCTGAAAAAGTATGTTATTTTGATAATTTGTTTCAAGTATATATTACTCCAAAATGGAGAAGGAAAACTTAAAAAGTAAAATGCTAAAGCAAAATCTTGTCATCCCACAGAATTTTGGTCGGGCCGAATAGCCTTCCAATTTACTATGTACCAGTACAAACCAATACATTTGATGCAAAAGAAGACGTCTTTTTCTCTGATTTTTCTCCGAAACTTCTGGATTCCATGACCCCCACCCCAAAAAAAGGGGAAAAAACCCTAAAATAAAGAAAAAATAGATATTATAGGAGTGAGTAAACAAGAAAAAATTTGCATTAAAGCTCATCAAAATGGACATTCAACTTGAATGCAAATCAGGGGTTACTTTAAGCCAATACCTAATTGTATGTGGATTTTTATTCCTCCAAGTCTTCATACTATATTGCTTCTTATTATCTAGTACTTGCCAATGAAATTTGCACGATTTCAATGCCATGAAGACAGATTTAAACTTTCATTAGTTGGATATCATTATTTATTGCTTGTATATCAGCGTCTTCAACTACCCTTGTAGTTTCTTAAGCATATCTTGCATCTCTTAGTGTCTCTCTGATACATTTTTAATGTCTCTTAAATCCAAGCCTCCTGATATATTGACCAATATCAATACTTGTTGCCTTGGTCCCATTTCCTTTACAACTTGAAATTAATGTTGTTACAGTATAACTGTATTTGGTTTTTGAATCTAAAACTACGATGGTGTTTTGATGCTTGTCTTCGGCTGTATTCATTTATCAAGGACTTGTTTAAATGTTTGAGCAGGTGTATTCAAATCTCGAAGGTGGGAGGTCACACATTGTAAACACTGGATGGGCTATGTTGTCTCTCATTGATGCTGGACAGGTGAGTGTGTAGAGATAATTGTAACACTATTGTCCATATTTTACCAGAAATTAGGCCTTCTCCATTTTGTCTTTTTACAGTGAAGAGTAAATTTTATGCCTCCTGAATTTATCTACTTATTGGATTCTCATATAAAGTTAGTATACGTTGCTTACAGGTCCTCATGCCCTCAAGCCCTGTAATAAGCATGTTCACTTGAAATTTAAAGAGTACGCCGTCTTGCTCACAACAGTAATAAATGTTTCATTAGTTAACTCTCCAAATACCTTTGCCAAAAATGTTCATAAGTAAATATTAACCACAAGCTGATGGGTCAATGCAGCTAATTGGTCGATCTTAGGGAACCATCTTGTTAACAATAGTGATAGTCCCTTGAGTGAACTATTCCAAAACCTTTGCCAAAATAAATGTTTTAAATAAATAGTAAGCACAAGCATACAGGTCATTGGACTGAATATAGTTAATGGGTCAATCTTAGAGAGATACATCTCTCTGTTTTAATCACTTTAAGTAATGCAAAGCGAACCAAATTATGATCATTAATCAAAATAAGCTACTGGTCTTGACACATGCATCTAGAAATAATTATCAAATTGACAACCTAACCTTTAAAATAAACTCTCCTAGCACATGAATCTAAAAATAATTATCGAATTGACAGCCTAGCCGTCCAGAATCTAACCTATTTACATCCAATGCTGAGTAATGGATTGACTAACAAATTTAAAATTACATCCATCCCACATAGAAAGGAGGACTGAAGAAAAGGAGGAAAAAGTGGATGCTGAAAGAGATTGTACCCTAGCAATAGATTTTTTGCAAGAAGAAGTTTGATCATCAATAACTCAATCTAAGAAAATTAAATGAAATAAAAATTAGTATGAATCTCAAATGATATATGGAAGCAGCAAGGTAGAGAACAAAATAGAACATGAAACTTGAAACGATACTTCCTTCATACAACAACAACAACAACAAGCCTTGTCCCAACTAAATGGGGTCGGCTACACGGATTCTTGCCTTCTAATCAGTTCTGTTTGAGGCCATGCTAGATACAAGGCGTATGCTATGCATATCCTTTTTCACTACTTCTCTTAAGGTTATCTTAGGTCTACCCCTAGCTTTTCTAGTTCCTTCAATCTGGATTATATCACTTCTTTGTATAGGGGCATTTATAGGTCTCCGTTGAACATGGTCGTGCCACCTCAAACGACTTTTCCCAAGCTTATCACTTATGGGAGCCACTCCCAGACCAACTCTAATATGATCATTCCTTATCTAATCCTTTTTAGTTTTGGTACTCATCCATCTTAGCATCCTCATTTCTGCTACACTGAGTTTATTTATATGATTATTTTTAACAACCCAACACTCTACACCATACATCATAGTTGGTCGAACGATGGTCCTATAGAATTTTCCTTTAATCTTTAATGGAATACGCTAATCAAACAAGACCCCAGACGCACCTCTCCACTTCATCCACCCTATTTTAATTCTTTGGAAAACCTCATCCTCTATGTCACCTCTTTTATTTATGATTGAATCTAGGTACCTAAAAGAATCATTGTGAGGAATCTCTTTATCGTCAAGTTTCACAACCTCATCGTCCTCCCGATCATGACTAAAGTTACAAACTAGATATTCTATCGTTCTACTTAATTTAAAGCCTATTGATTCCAAAGTTGTTCTCTATGATTCTAACTTGGTATTAATCCCCACTTGAGTCTCATCGATCAACACAATATCATTAGCAAAAAGCATACTCTAAGGGACCTCGTCTTGAAAACCAAAATTGATGTTGATGAATTGAACATGAAATTGACTTATTGTTGATGAAGCTTGCAGTGATGGAATGAAAGTAAAACACCAATTTCTCTCTTTCTCTCTTTCTCTCTCTCTCTCTCTTTAGAACTTAATTCCTCTCACAAGAATCAATCCCCTAGACTAGAATGCTTTGAAGATTGAATTAATCTAAAAAAGCCATATAAATGTCTAATAAAAATTGCATCAATAGAAAAATTAGCCTTAGTGGATAATAAAATTTTCATTAAACTAGAAGAGAGAATACAAGAGAATGTAAACCTAGACTATCTCTACTTATATTTTTCCCTCCTCTTATAGACTTGTTAGGACCCCTTCTCACTAGCCTAACTTATCTCCCTACCAAACTCCTCAACAGCAGCAAAGATTACTCAGATTGATAAACAAAGAATATGAACAGATGAAGAAGTTGAATATCATTGCATATATATTAAGATGACAATCCAACTTGAATCACTACAACAGACTCTATTCATCTGCTAACTATTTCTTGGAATGATAAAACAGAAATAAAGTAAAGCTGCAACTAACACCAGAAGGTTATACCCTTCTCCTGAGAGGCTCCCTCTCCCCGCAAGATCAACTTGCCTTTCTCCTCTTCCTCCTCCCTTACTATTCGGCTATTCCCCTTATATTATTCTCCCATCCCCTGGTACTCTAACAAACTTGATTCTCTTATCCACTGTCCTGCTGCCATCTGGTCTACAGTTCTGTATTTATATTATGTTTATTGCATAATAAAGATGGTGGTATTTGCCCACTCCTGGGTTGCCACTTGGCCTTTCTCTACACCTGCTGCTGGTGTAGCTACCACATCTCCCCTGTTTCACCTATGTTATGCCCTGTTCCAGCCAATGTCTCTGCTGTTCTTCTCTGTTTCTTCTTTCGTTGATACACTTGTGTAATCAGGGGCGTATCATAGACCTAGGAGAAAATACATATGATAGGATCCCCTTCCTTCTAAGATTCCTAATTGGGAACTCATCTTAAAAGAATAAAAGAAAATCACATAGAGAATATTATCCTCTTGGTCAAATCGTGGGCTAAGGTTAGGATAAGAGGAGTGAAAAAAATAAAAGAAAATAAAATAAAAAATAGAGATGTGAAGGAGAGGAGAGAGATTGGATATGGAGAAATTGGAAAGAAACAAAGTAAAAATGAACAAAAAGGATGAAGAGAATTGGAAGGAAAGAGGGCATGGTTGTCAAGATAGCAAGGCAACCAAAGCGGTTGGGGCTCCACCTAGGCAATTTGGCAACAAAGCGGTGTCCAGGTGGCAATAAGGTGACCAAAGTGGTTGGGTCAAATTTTTTTAATACAATTACTTTTAAATTGGTAAATTTTTACTATAATCTAAACGAACATTCAAGAATCACATTCATCCCCCCCCCCCCCCCAAAAAAAAAAAAAAAAAAAAAAAAAAAAAAAGAAGAGAAGCATTTAAGAATCATAATTATGAAAGATTATCCAACAAAGAATACAAACATAAGTTCATCTCATCAAGCATCATAACATATATAGTTCATAAGATCATCTCATCAAGCATCATAACATATAACTATGAACTATATCAAATTATACGTATGAAAATGAAGTATTAATTTTATGTTTTTACTTACCTCTATGACAATGTGATGCCAAATAAGTGCCTTGTGTACAGACCTACGAATTGTTTGACCCGATTTTTTTTAAATAAACGAATATTTTCAAATCCAAATTGGAATTGATATGTCTTTTTTTTACCACTTTTCTACTGAACACAATAAATTAATATTACATTATTCCAATTTCTAAATCATTATCCATTTAATGATTCATTGATTCCCGATTCCGACATGACTAACTATTAAATTCGTATACGGCTTGTTGAATAAAAATTGATTAAAAAAATCTGAAAAAAAAAATTATTATGTATAAAATGTCAAAAAAGAGACCGCTTTGGTGTCTAGGCAGCAATAAGGTGCACAAGGAGACAAAGTGGTAGTGATTAGGCAAAAAAGCGGCTGAAAAACCACATGTCAACATAGTGGTGTAAAATAAGTTGGTTGAAAAACTGCCTTACTGCCTAGGCGGACACTTTGAAAACCATGAAGAGGGAGAAGAAAATGAGAGAGAGGAGAATAAGATGAGAGAGAAATGGAGAGTGAGAGAAGTACTTGATGGAGAGAAATGTGTGAGAGGTAGGAATAACAGGAGAGAAAAAGAATAATTAAAAGAAGGGAAAAGCACGTGTGAGTGAGGTGGGTGGAGAGAGAGAGTCATGGAGGGATTGGTTAGGGATTTTTTTTCTTCTCTTTTTATCTTGAGTTTTCATCCTCTCTTTCTTCTGTGTTGTAGCTTCACATTCTTGTTTCCGAATTCTTCTGGTTTGTTGTGAAGTACCCCATTGCCCTTAATGCTTTACCGACACTCCTTCCGATTCTTCCCTTGATCACATATGCACCAATCCATGAATGGCATGGCTGGGTCGCATCAGAATGTCCTATTAGCATCAATTATGCGCATAACCCTACAACCTGCAAATGACAATAAAAACCCAGGGTAACTCCATTTTAAGTACGTAAAAATGCATGCTTTATGCATAGGTTTTCAAGGATGCACTGCTTATCAATAAAAATCATGAAAAGAGAAATACTTTAATGCTACATTCTGTTGCAACTTGCAAGTAAAGAGAAGTAAAGGGAAGTAAAGTCACTTCAAAATGAAAAAGAAAATTGTTGCATCAAATTCGTTGCCATTGTGTTGTTAAGGTATATGAAATATGGGGTTTATGTTTTTTGTTTGTTCTTCTAGACACCTTTCTTTTTAATTTCCTCTAAAACCCTTGTGTGAGAAGGCTTTATGCTCGTCAATTTTTCTTTTATAGATCTTTTGGATTAATTTGTCCATGATTTTAATGGAACAGGCGGAGAGAGATCCCACACCATTGCACAATGCAGCGAGATTCTTAATAAATTCACAAATGGAAAATGGTGATTTTCCCCAGCAGGTAATTCTGTGCTACATTTGCAGCATCTGTTATTGCTTAGAATAGGAATTTAAAGGTAAAAATAAAATGTCATTTGCGGCTTTTAGTATTTTCACATTGTCCGATGGGATTTGGTCCATGTGATAACCAGATACTTCACACTCATCTCAGTAGTCAAAATCACCAAAGAACAGCCATGGGATGTGCCTAAATTGAGTTTAAAATTTCATTAGATTAAAACAATGCACTACATAAATGAAATCTGTTGATGTGCTTGTAGTCTCCTGTCTTGAGCCCCATTTTTAAGGTACATTCATTGCTTCTAGATAAAAAACTTGACCGATGATGGTGTTCTGTTGGGCCATAGGGGTGTGGACTAACCAATGTCTTGTGTGTTTAGTTCTGAGACACTAACTTATCCACCTGAGTGACCTTCCCATCATTTTTAGGAACGGAAAAAAGGCTTTGCACTAATCCTATTGCTAAAATTGTATCTTATGCTTCAACATCCCCTACATGTATTGCATATTCAGTGGTCTAGTTTCCTTCCTTGAGATTGTCACTAACTCACTGTAGGCATGACAATCCCAAAGTGTAAAGAAGCTATTAAAACAAACACTAGGAAATAGCGAATTGAAATGGAAACAAAACGAAAACACACAGAAATTTACGTGGTTCACACGCTGATGTGGTATGCTACGTCCATAGTTGAAGAAGAAGAGTTTTTTTCACCATGTAGAAGAAGAACACAAGGAGATCTCACAACCAATCGCCAAGAATGGCGTTACAAGAACTCTTGCCCAAACCCTAATCTAAAATCCCAAATCTCTCAATCAATATGTGGTAGGCGAACATAAGATATATATATATATATATATATAGACTCCAATCAGGTAAATGGGTTGACCCACTAGGTCGTGTCGTACCGTACCGCCGGGGCTACGCCCCCACACTCGGTCCACAAATAGGTCATTCGGGGGTTGCTCACCAAAATATGTCGGTGTGGGTCCATATTCCAAATCGGGTACAAGAATTCGGGTCAAAACATAATAGATGCCATGTCTGAGGAGATGAGAGCTCTTAAGAAGAACTGCATCTAGGGAGATGGTTGCAGTTCTTGTGTTCCTGCTGGCTGCAGATGGGTTTTCTTGGTTTAATACCATTCAGATGTTACTATTGGAAAGTATAAAGCTTGTCATAGGGTTAAGAGTTATAGTCAGGTTTCTGGAGTTACTATGAAGAAATATTTGCCCCTATTCCCAAACTTAACTTGATAAGAGTCCTCGTCTCTAGAACCAAACAACTCCTTTTTTCCATTGTGACTTAGAGAGAGGACTATAAATGCACTACTCCACCTGGATTTAATTTTCATAGATGAAGGAACTTGTTATGTTTCCTTCGTTTCGATCAGACCAAGATGAACAAAATATTGAAATTTTGGCAAAATTTCTCGGACTCTCTATCTCTTTGTCAATGATGTAGTTTTGGTGGATGAGACAAGAGCAAGCATTAATGCTTAGTTAGAGATGCGGATAACTGTCTTGGAAACAAGAGCCTAAAGATTAGATCAAAGACGTAGTTAATATGATCTGTAACTTTAGTTATATAATGGATGATGACATGGCAAAAGTTAAGGAGAGAGAGACTGCCAAGTGACTTTCAGATCTTTTGGGTGTATTTTCAAATGATACTAACATATTTTCTTATCCAAGTTCACACCTTTCCATGCAGAAAATTTTGACTTAACTCGCAATGGAGTGAGTTATTTTTTTAGGCCTTGTTTGTTAAAAAATATTCAAGAGTAAACAATTGATGTTCTCTGTGGAGTGGATAGCAGTAGTATCAACGTGGACTATGGGGCAGACAAGGGAAATATATAATTTGTAATTCAGGGTACCATACATAAGGTTGTGTCTAAAATTTGCATTCTGACCCTTGATATAGTAGATCGCTTTTTTTTTTTGAGTTTTATTTCCTGGATGAATAGTAGATTGCTTTGTTAATCCAACTCCATAGTTGCAGTGACCTTTGGCTGGTTTTCTCAATCTGTTACTGCATTGATGTATTTCATACCATTTCATGTTCGATTGTTCAGTCTTCCTCTATGGAGTTCCAGTTGCCTTTTGTTTCTCTTCCTTCTGCTTTTTCTATTTCTATTTTTTTTTTGGGGGGGGGGGGGGGGGGGGGGTTGAGGATGGGTTTGACATGTATGTCTGATCAAGTTAATTTACATTAGGAATTAGGTGTAAGGCTGTGTACTTTTGACTCTCTCTGTAGGACAAAATAAAACTTCCATTGTTAATAACTGTGGTAAGAGCAACAGTGGCAACATTATGAACTAGGGTCTACAGTCTACACTTCCAGTTCTTCAATTCTGCTGGTAGTTTTACTATAGTACGTGATTTATTCTAAATGATGGTAGAGAACTTGGAAACTTCACCTTTCAATAAGCAAGTGGGGGTACACTTCTGCAGTCGAGTCAAGAAGGTCCCCTTACAAGTACTTGTGAAGAAAGGAAATCAATTGATACACATGGAAAATGGAAAGTGATGTTGAAATTTTTTTTGTTTCTATCTTATTATTTATGGAGTTTCAAATATCAGATCCCTTCTAGGTTCTTTGTGCATCTGGGCATGTTTGCAGTTTGTAGTCTTATATATTTGTGAATAACTCTTTTTATTTTCTTGTTGCAGGAAATTATGGGTGTATTCAACAAAAACTGCATGATCAGCTACTCTGCATACCGAAATATATTCCCAATCTGGGCCCTTGGTGAATATCGTTGTCGGGTATTGCAGGCCTCATGAGCAGTGTACACAGTATTCTTCAATGTCCATTTCTTCAAGAAACTCGTAGTTGTTAGATGATTTCTAGGGTGCCTCTTTATCTAACACTAAAATATTACTCCAAATAGTTTCATTCTTGGTGGATCTAGTTGGTCAAAGATTGCAGAAGAGAAATATTAGTTTTGATAGAGAAAACTCTAGCAAGCTGATCAAAAGAACAGCCGTCTACTTGTAGTCCTAGTATTACTTTTTCCCTCGTTTTTCATTTGTTTTTGTTTATTAATCTATTTTAATGTATGCATTTATTAAGGAGAGGCTAGTGTGACAGTTGATGTTTGCAGTTGATTCTGCTTCAAGAACAGGACAGCATGAGTCTTGCAAACTCCAAATGGCTGTATTTTAGTTGCAATTTCACCTTGGATCTAGAGGCGATTTGATTTTAGTCTTCAATTCTGCTACTATAAGCTCTTGCATGGTTGGTTGGTCCTAGATTTACCAAGCGTGGCCCACCTCCTCGTTACCCACTTCCAGCACCATCATTTCTTCACACTGCTTATCTATAAACCCTAAATCAGGTAGGTATCATTGCTTGTTGGTGTCGAATCTCCCAAGATTGTAGACCGCACCAAGTTGTATTGCTCTGGTCTGAATTGATTGAATCACTATTAACCTGCGGATGACCTGAAGAATAGAGTTAGAATTGGAGCTGGTCGAGTTGATCGGGGATTTGTCTCTAATGATCAAGTCAGTGGAGTTTGGGACGAATCAAATCTAGTGTTCATGAGAACCCTAGGTTTGAAAGAACAAAAGGCAGGAAAATTGCAAACTAGCTTCAATGGTTCTTGAAATGATATACCTTTGCATTTGTCTCTTTTCTATTTATGGATTTTATCTTCTATCGAGGTCTCATTTGGACCATCAGATGTTTATTTTTGGACCGACGTCCCCAATTAGCTTTCAGTGTAATTCACGGTTTGACTCCGCATTGTTTTTAGACCATTTGCCAACCCAATATGAACTAGTAATGGGTGATTTACCCATAACACGAGCCCCAAGCCTGCTGACCAAGTTAAACCCTTGTTTAGACAATGATTAGGAGGCTTAGATTATATCCTTGATTCAGCACGACAAATCTTCGCCAAATTCTTTTAAATTTATGTTGAGTTCATCTCTAGTTGAGAGAGTTCATCAAAATAAATTTTGAAATGAGTTACTTGATGAAATTGCTTTTGTGGACTACATGGCTGATTTTTAGCCCCTTGACACTTGACATTTCTTGGGATCCAATCATTGGTTGTGTTTTTATCTTGCTTCGAGATTATTCGGACTTTGATCTTTTTGCGTTGGGAACATGCTCAGCCCCCTGATCATTTTCAGCTGTCTGGCAAAAGTTTTGCTTTGTCAGGTTTTTTGGGACTTTCCTCATAAATGTTGGGATCTGATCATCCAATACACTAAGTCCCTCGAAGCAAGGCTCTACACTTTTCCTCCTAGTTGTTGGCTCTTTGTGTCTAGATGTTTCCCTCCAAAGTGTGGATGAAGAGTCTTTTTTCCCCCAAGTGCCAGTTCCATTTAATTGCAACCGTTGATTTGAAACATCGTGTTTTTCCCTCGAAGTTCAGAAAACTTCCAAACACGTTGCTTCACTTCCCTTATTTACTCTTCCCCTCAATTACGCCTTTTCTTCTTTTTCTTTAACCCTGTTTCATCCTTTTTAACCTTCGAAATCTCCATATGCAAGTTTAGTATTGCCGTGTAAGTTTTTCAACCTTGTCCTTCTTCTCTTTTCTTTACTTTTACCTTTCTCTTCCTTGTGATTGTACCCTTTTTTTTTTTTTGGTCTTAAAATCTTCCCATGGACCCAACTGACTTACTAATCCAACCTCAATCCCTAAAGCTAATGCTTTTTCATTCCCTATTCAAAGAAATACTCCTCCAAGCCGGGTCTCAGTTGATCCTTCTGTCGTTGGCCCCAGCGGAGCCCCTAGTTCTAGTTTAGTTGATCTTGATTGGGTTCTCATCTCATATGCTCATGACGAAGTCATCCTTACAAGCCTGAGAAAACTGTTGGGAAGCCCGATTTAAAAATGGCTGGTCCTGAGTGGTTCCTCAAATTTTCTTCAAGGAATTTTCACTTTCGTGTAGAACTTAGGGCCTAGATCCGTGAACCAGATGACCGTGCTTTCCTTACTGATCCTATTGTGATTGCCCTTTATGCCAAGTCCCTAGAGGTTGGCTTTAGGATTCCCTTAAATCCTTGGGCTCAATCCATTATTGATCATTACCAAGTATCCCCTTGCCAACTTACTCCAAATAGTTGGATGATTGTCAATTGTTTCTAGGCATTTGTTCAGCATCTGGGGTGTAGGCCTTCTATTAATTTATTTTTGTATCACTACTCCTTGAAAGTTTCTAGAGAACGGGGCTTTCTTCACTTTGCCAGAAGGAACAATGTGAATGCTAAGCTTGGAAATTGCTCTATTTTCGTTGAAAAGTCTATCCCTTATGATAATAAAGGTTGGAGAGAGAAGTTCTTCCTTTGTTTAATTCCTTCTCTGAACTATCACTCCCGCTGAGCCTCTCACTCATTGGAATCTTTGGCTCCTTCAAACCGAAGAGAAACCCTGAATGCTTTGACCAGGAGACTTGGAGTCTTTTCCCAACTGGGAAACAGATTGATGTCAACAAGTTCAAATCAGATGAAGGATTAGCCCGATATGGTCTTCTTCCAGGTTTTTCCTCAATTCAATTTATGTTTTCTGCCATTTTTCTGATCATTTTCTCATATGTTATTTATGAGTTGAAACCTAGATTGCACCTAACATTGTTGACATCCAACAAGCCACCCATGCTGAGAAGGAGGCTAATGCTAGTTTGGAGAAGAAAAAGAAGAAAGAAAAGAAATCCTCAACCCTACTGGTGTTGGTCATGTTCCAAAGAAAAGGAAGTCTACTAAGAAAGAGCGAGATTCTAACAAAGGTGATAGTGGTTCTGAGGAAGAAAGTGAAATGATAGAAGGATAAGAAGAAAAAGAAAGAAGAGAAGAAAGATAGTGGAAAGAAAATGATGAAAGGTTCTGATGAAGAGGAGGATGATGGGAGTAGGAAATGAAAGAATAAAGAAACAAAATAAGAAGATGATGACATTGAGATCGTTGGTATTAGGGTTGATGAGAGTGCTGGTGGAAAACCTTCTAATAGAGATCTCGCCCCAAGGAGGAGGCTTCGTTCTATGGAGCTGACCACCCATAGAAAAGGTAAGAGAGTGTGGACCAAATCTCCTAATCCGAAAGAGAATCTTGGGGGTACAAGGAGTACAAAGGGGGCAACAACTTCTGACCTACCCTCTGGACCTGTTGTTTTGTCTTTGCCTTCCCCTGTTCATCCTCCTGCTAGTGAAGGACATATTCCAACCATGCAATCTTTAGACATTTTCAGATTTTTTGATTTGCCACTTTTTGATGAGTTGTTAGGGAACCTCATGCAACTTCAAGAAAAGTTCTTGATCAAGAAATGAGAGCTAAAGGCTCTCAAATAGGTTTGGAGGCTGATGATGCTCAGATCAGGCAAGTTCTTGAGAATATCGTTGTTCATGCTGCTGAGGAATTAATTGAACAACTTGTTGACCAAATTTTTTGCGAAGAGAATAATCCCACAACTTCCAGTCACCCTCAAAGTGGTAGGGTCTGATATTCATGTTGAAATTGAGACCCAAGTTAACATTGCAGCTGATGTGGCTGACCATCAAGAAGCCTCTAATGATGCTGCTCTAATCCCACTTGGTCAAGAGATTCTAGGAGATGTCCCCATTGATATTACTGGTCCCTCTCAGGTTGATGACAATCTAAGTGCTGCTGATTTTGGGCATAATTTCCATCCAGAATAGAATTTGAAGGAGAATCACACAGTTGCCTAGAATTGGGGTGCAACTTGCAAATGGGGGACCAAGGGCAAGTTACCTCGAGACAAAAGAGAGACTACTGCAATGGCTGATTATAATCTTTACTGCCATGGATGGGGGTAAGTTTTCTTCGATCCTTTTATTTCCAAACCCTTTTTTATTTATTTTTGGATCTAAGGTTCATCCGGGCTAGCTTGCGCGCACCACGACTACATCCTTAGGGGAGTTTTTTTTATTCCAAACCCTTTGATTAGCTCTCTAAACTCATTTGTCCTCTATTGCAAATGTTTTGGTGTTGCTTTCAATGCTTATGTAGAAGTTCTGAAGGGGCAAAGGTCCCTTTCCATTGAGAATCTAGAGCTCATCAAACAAAATCTTGAACTAGTAAATGAGGTACGGGTCTCAGAAGTAATCTAGATGTCATGCTAAGAAAATTGGAAGTTGCAGAAGTTAAGGAGAAGCTGAGTTTAGATCTTGAAGGTCTACAGGAAGACTTTGATTTTTGTTCTAATCAGTGTTGTGAATTGCAGGATGAAACTATAGGTTTAAGATCTTTGTTTTGGAAACAAAGAGAAGAGATGAATCTCTTAGAGGCCATGAAGGTTGATGCCATGGAAAGAGCCAAACTTGCTACTTGTGATAGAGATGAAGCTTGTCAAATGGTGGAAAACTAGAGGAAGGATTTGCAAAATTCTCAAATCAAACTTGACCAGGCACCCACGTGGTCTAGAATTTTTGAAGTTGAATGCAATGAGCTGCGAAGGAAACTTTGCGAAGCTGAAATTGAGAATTTCAATCTGGACAAAGACAAAAAGGAAGCTCAGAAAGCTCTGAAATTCTTTACTTAAGAAAGAACCGACCTCAAGGTTGAACGAGATAATCTGCTGAAAACCTTGGAATCCTTCCAAGAGAAAATTGCTCTTGAAGTAGAGAAGAGTAAAATCACAGAATGACTATAATACTTCAGTCAGAGCGGTCATGAGGCCATTAAACATGCCAAAGAAAATCCTGGCTTTATTGGCTTCTATCACAGTATTTTCAAAACTTGTTGTGATGAAGTCTTGGGTGAGATATTTAGAATTTAGCCCAATTTCAGTTTTAGGGAAGAAAATGAGAGTAAGTTAAAAGTTGGTCATCGATTCCTCCCCACAAGAGCTTTCTTCAGCTCTTGTGGAATTTGATTTATAGAAGATGATAGTTCTTCAAAAGAAACTGAAAATGGCTCAGAAGATGAGGATGAAACCGAGGATGAAGAAGATGGGGGGGTGATAAAAGGAATGACGATGAGCTTAGTGATAATAAGTCTGAAGAAGAAAAGGATTTTGACGATGGAGATTTTGTCTCTGAAAATGATGAACCTGAGGAAGAGAATGCTGTTAAAGATGGTGCTCAACCTCGAATTCTGAAAATTTGTGACTAGGGTGCTATGATGCTCTCTCTCTCTCTCTCTCTCTCTCTCTCTCTCTCTCTCTCTTCCCTTCTTTAAAAAGAGCATCTAATCTCCTTCTTCTTTAATATACTTTTTGAATTTTGATCACTTTTTGAATGTCTGGTCACCTGGCATCTTCTTCGTAAGCCTTGTCGAGCTATGAATATGACTTTTGCAAGTATATTCACACTTCCACGTAAAAAGATTTTGATCTTTTGTTTTCCTTTTTCCCTCCTGAAAAAGTTGTATGAATAGTTGACGAGCTGATGAAGTTACTTATAAAATATTTGCAATAAATCAAAGGTACTATAATAGCATTTTTGAAAAATGGCTGACTAGGAGCTTTAGAAGAAATGATTGACGAAGAGCCTTATTAAAAAATGGTTGATAAAAACAGCCTTAACGAAAAATGGCTGATGAAGAACCTTAATGAAAAATGGCTGATGAAGAAGAACCTTTTTGAAAAATGGCTGACAAAGAGCCTTAACGAAAAATGGATGACGAAGAGCCTTTTTGAAAAATGGCTGATGAAGAGCCTTAATGAAAAATGGCGAAGAGTCTTTTCCAAACTCAATTATGACTAATCAAAGAACTTTCATTCAACATCAAGGTTGACCTTTTGTAACCAAGTGCAATTTTGTCAACAATTCTTGAATGGTTCTTCTGAACATCATTGATAGTATTTCTTCAAATGGGTCACATTCCAAGGTCTTTATAGTTGATTTCCCTCCAAATCCTTAAGCCAATAGGTGTATATATAGACGATTTTAATTACATATGGTCCTTCCCAATTTGGTGAAAGTTTTCTATAGTTCCTTGGGTCTGAAACTGATTTCTTCCATAGAACCAAATCTCCCACTCTAAATGATCAAGGCCTAACCCTCGCATTGTAGTAAGCTGTTGTCCTTCTCTGATATTCTATATTTTGATATAATTCATTTTCTTTTACTTCATCAATAAACTCCAGATTCACCCTTAATCCTTCCTCGTTCAATTTTGGATCGAACTCCTTTGATCTTTATGATCCTGTTACCACTTCCACTGGAACTAGAGCTTTTGATCCGTATGTCAAATTTGAAAGGAGTCTCCCCCATTGGAGTTTGCACTGTAGTTCTGTACGCCCATAGCACTTGTGGTAACTCCTCTACCCATTGAACTCATGCTTCCTCCAACTGTCTTTTAATTCCATTAAGGAGCATTCTATTGGTTATTTCGATCTGTCCATTACATTGTGGGCATGTCACAGAAGAGTTTTTGTATTCAATGTGGTAATGTGTGCAAAACTCTTTGAATCTATCATTGTCAAACTGCTTGCCATGATCAGTGAGAAGGACCTTTGGCAAACCAAATTGGGATAAACCTGAACTCATTCTGTGCATTCCAGTTCTTCAATGCTTTAAAGAAAGCTGCACATCTATCGCCAAATCTGGATATAAACTTGTTCAACGTTGCCACTTTCCTTGTTAGACTTTGAATTCCTTTCATGTTGCTTGGTGGTTCCATATTCATAATGGCCTTTTATTTTTTTCTTTTCTGGATTTGCCTCTATTCCACGTTGTGTAACCATGTAACCCAAGAACTTTCCAGATGATACACCAAAAGCTCATTTTTCAGGGTTAAGCGTCATCCCATGCTTTCTTAAAACATTGAAACATTCCTCCAAATCTATTAAGTGACCAGTCTTTAATTTACTCTTCACGAGAAGGTCATCCATGTACACTTCCATGTTTCGCCCAATCTAATAGAATATTTTTTTTTGTTCATGTCTCTTTGACATATGCTCCTGCATTTTTTAGCTCGAAGGGCATTACCTTGTAACAGTAACTTTTGTGACTGGTCATAAACGTTGTATGATGTTGGTCCTCCTTTTTCATGATAATTTGGTTTTAACTAGAATATGCATCCATAAAATGACATTTGCTTACCAGAGGTTGCACCTATCAGTTGATCAATCTAAGCAATCGGTAACAGTCCATTGGACATGCCTTGTTTAGGTCTGTGTAATCTACACATGTTCTCCATTTTCTATTATGCTTTTTCACCAACACAACATTTGCTAGCCAGATTGGACACTCAATCTGCTCAATAAAACCCGATTTCTTAAGCTTTTTCGACTTCCACCTTTATTGCTTCATGCTTCTTTGTAGAAAAATTCTCCTTTTTTGTTTCACTGGATTTATTGTGTTATTGATCCAAAGACTATGCTCCACAACATCTCCGCAACATCTCCGCTTAGACCTAGCATATCTTGTGTTGACCAGGAAAATATATCAGAATTTTGTTGAAAAAATTTGTCAGCAACTTCTTGTCCTCTTCAGATTGTTCCGCTACTATCATGGTTCCTTTCCTTGAATCATCAGGTTTGAAGAAGATTTTCTCCAACTTCTCCATTGGTTCTCCTCTTTGGATTTTATCTTCATCCTTGTTGTCCATGACTTCATTAGTCAGGGCCAAGGCTTTACCTTGAGCCTTTGGGTCTTTGAGGAATGTTGTATAACATTGTCTAGAAAACCTTTGATTTGATCTACAATCTCCAACTCCTTGTCATCCTTAGAGGTCTCGTGGATACAATTGCTCCAATTGCATTCAATGTCGGTCTGCACAGAATCATGTTGTATGCTAACAAACTCTTGATCACCAAGAAGGTTGTCACAATTGTCACTGTCTTCGATTGAGTCCCAAGTGTTTTGGTCAACTCCACTGTTTCTTTGATAGGAGCTGATTCTCCAGTAAAACCAAACAACCTAGTCCCAGAAGGTTTTAGTTTCATAGAGTCAAGCTTCAATTTCAGGAAAGCTTCATATGATAAAATATCTACTGAAGATCCCATATGTATCAGAACTCTATGAACATCATGATTTGCATTTTCTGTAACTATGACAATTTCATCATCATGTGGCTCTTGAATTCCAATCATCTCTTCTTCTGTGAAGATTATTTCTTTTGTCTTTTTAATTCGCTTTGGAATTGATTGTGATTCTACCAACTGAACAAATCTCACATGTGCTTTTGACTTGGCCACAAAAGTCAAGTCAATACTACCAAAATAGCCTAACTAGTGACCGCTTCCGCTAAGGCTTTGGATCTTCGTGATCCTCCTATGGAGAATCTGAATACTCACCCTTTTTAACTTCTTCTTTTTCTAGATCTTAGTGGTTCCATCTCTATGGCTTGTCCTTATTTCTTTGCTGACCACCGTTCCTTAATTGGACATAGCAATTCAAACGCCCTTAGCTGATTAGCCGTTCAATTTTATTTTAGGACTCTACATTCATCTGTTTCATGTCCATAATTTATTTGGATTTTGATCATGTGCTCTGGCTATCATTGGAGCTGGCCACCTTAAGAATCTCTAGTCCTGAACTTGCATTAATATATCTAACCTTTTGGCATTCAATGGAGTGTACTGATCATTCTTTCTGCCTCTATTATCATTTTTTGAAAAATCCTTGTCATTTCTTTGGTCTCTCTAGTAAGAACATAGTGTTCCACTTTCTTTCTTCTTATCTCCTCCTCCATCTGTTTATTTCCTCGCTTGCAAGATCTCTTGCATGTTTGCATACTGGTTACAACAAGTCATTAATTATGGCATGCTTGTAGGTTTGTTCATGATTAGAGATTCGAGCAACTATTCATCTGTCAGTCCTCTGAACATAGCATCATAAGCTACCGCTTCATTTGAATCTTTGAATTGGATTGACTCCTGATTGAATCTCTTCATGTAATTGCAGATTGACTCTCCTAGTTCTGACGAATCGCTACTAGATTGTCAGCAGTCTTATTGGTCTTCATGCTACTTTGGAATCATGAGACAAAAACTTTTGTAGAATTCTCTAAAATTCCATATTGAATTTGGTCCTTTCAATGATGAAGGAAATGATTTGCACTTACAAGGCTTCCGATTCTCCTTCTAGCATCATGACAAAATTAAATTGGCCAAGGTGCTCCAATGGATATGTACTTCCATCATATATAGTGAACATCGGGAATTTGAAGTTATGAGGAAGTGGAGTCTCCATAATCTCCTTGGAAAAAGGATTTTGACTAATGGATTCACAAATGTTTTCTTCGTTCTCCTTGTTTACTTGTCTCCAAATTTGATTTCCGAGGATCCGGAACCTCTTGCTAATTTCAGATCCATGTATGCTTGAGTGGCTGCGAACTGAGTTTTGTCTTTGTTCTCTTTGATTTCTCCTGCTTCCAAATTTTTTACTTTGCACGCTCTTGCTTACAAGAGGTCTCCTATCTCTCTGAGTCAAAATTTGGTCTTCCACCTCAATTGGTGGAACACTATGTTGACTTGTATAAAAACTTTGTCCACAACCCTCGCGATTTAGATCTAATTCTCTGTGGCATTGCCTCGGCTCTTGCTTTTGAGGAATCTGGTTTGGAACCACTTCAACTTGAGAAAGAGGAGTTCAATGCTCAACATGTACTGTTCAAATTGCCATTCCTATTGGCGTTGGTATTCTGGCTTGACGAATGTATGTCCTCATGAGATCCTGAGTCTCAAGGATCTGATGTTGCATATTTTCCATTTGAAGTTAAATCAATTGCAAATCACCACTTGTGAAGCTCCTGATGGCATCTCTTATGGATGAGTTCCTTGCTGGTTCTGAAGCTCCAAGAGACGAAGAGATTGTCCTTTAAGAGTTTTTTTGCTTCTGGCGAGTTAGCATCGAAGGTGCTGGCGGTGGCAACGTCGCTTCTTTCGTCCTTCTTTTGTTACTCTTTGCTCGATCATCTCTTTGACTTGTCTCCATGGCTTCAATCAATGATACATTATCTTGCTCTTTTGGTAGCTGAGCCATGACTTATTGCTCAATTTGCCACAGACGGTGTCAAATGTTGGTGTCAAAGCTCCCAAGATTGTAGACCTCACCAAGTTGGATTGCTCTAGTCTGAACTGATTGAATCACTGCTAACCTGCAAATTACCTAAAGAACAAAGTTAGAAACGAGTTGATCGGCAATCTACCTCTGACGATCAAGTCAGTGGAGTTTGGGATGAATTAAATCTAGAGTTCTTGAGAACCCTAGGTTTAAAAGAACAAAAGGCAGGAAAATTGCAGACTAGCTTCAATGGTTATTGAAATGACGTACCTTTGCCTTCGTCTCTTTCCAATTTATAGATTTTATCTTCTGTCGAGATCTTATTTGGACCGACAGATGTTTATTTCCGGACCGACGTCCACGATTAGCTTTCAGCGTAATTCACGGTTTGACTTCGGTGTCGTTCTTAGACCATTTGCTGACCTGGTACGAACTGGTAATGGGTGATTTACCCATAACATTGCTATTATAGCTCTTATATGCCATGCTAGTACACATATTAGTGTATGTTGGTGAAGAATCTATTTGTGTTATCGATCCCTCATGTCTAGTGTCAACAAAGAGTATGAGACAAACATGTCACCTGACCATATTACTTGAGAGATGTTAGGTGAACTTAGGCTGATGCTTTGGAGACGAATTAGCACATTGTGAGTGACAGAGTGAGTGTCGCTCGATATAATATCCACTACTAGGTGTGGGAAACATTGGTTTGAATGCCTTCTGCTACCGAATTATAAGTTTAGATTCAATAATATTCCTACAATGGTTGCAAAAAAATGGTTTTCGCATAAGATGGTACTTCTTATTTATGTTTTAAATGTTTAACTTTTTTTCTCTTTTCTTTGGTAGAACATACATATGTTTATTCTCAATTTTTGGATTTGGTTCGTGTCCTTGAGCTGCCTTATTTAAATCCGTAGTGAATTTGGGGTATTTAAATCCAGTATTGAATGGATGTTAGCAATAGTATTTTGACTGTATAGGTTTCTAGATTATAACTGTTAGAAATTTGAGGGTCTTGAATGCAGTTATTTGATCAGAAGTCTAGTTTTATGTGATTTATAATCAGATTATCAAGTTATTATTTTTTATGCATTAATTTAATTTTGTCAATTATCGTTTTCGAAATTAGATTTTGCTTCTTCGCTATTTGAAATGCGATAGGGCTCAAAAACTCAAACCAGACTAAGAGTAAAGGATTGTCTACAAATAGTAGGACATTGGAGCCTTAAAGGCACCATCCCCCATCTCTCCATCCTCTGAGTTGTGCCGACACATGGCCTACCCATGGTACATAGGTTGCCGAATCCAAAGAGTGGGGATGGGGGGATGGGCTGCCCAGGAGGAGAGGATCTCTCTCGATGCATTTTGGCTTGCGCCCCCCTTCCAGTGTGATTTCCCCCCCAAAATTATACATGAATTTCTTTAATTAGGGTCACCTTCCCTATGGGTAAAACAAAAATAATTTTGGTTTGAAGGAGATCGTTAAGATGCTTGCATTTCCCAATGTGGGTACAATTCAAAATCCATGGTGCGCATGCACGTTGGACTAGTTTGTAGTCATTCTCCCATGTCTAAGGTATCGGTATTGAGTATCATATTATTCTGGGCCTAGCTGTAGAGCCCAAAAGAGAAAGATAGTCTGCCCCTAAATTTTGGGAATTTGCAATTACCTCCCTTGAGAAATTAATCTCTACTTAGAACCAGGGAACGAAAGTTCGCTCATATCGCCCCGGTTCGCTGCCCGGGAACCGGGCGATATGTATATTTCTCGCCGATATTTCGGCGAGATATGACATCCATGGTTGATGGTTCATTCAGGTTGTTGGCATGCGTATTCCCTAGTATCTGTCATATTTATTAGTGGGGCCCATGCACGTGACTCCAAAGTTCAATTCAGTCATGAGGATGTCTTCGTGGGAAGGAAATCAGGAATTTGGGTGGGTCATTAGACTCTTCCTCACACGTGGTTCCTTATTTTTCATTTAATTTCATTATCACTTATCCAATCTGACAATCTCCACCCAGTTTTTCTTCTTCTTCTACCGTGTTCTCGACTTTTCTCCTGGTCTTTGTCAGTTTGTCTTTGTGTCTCCCTCGCTCTCTCCGCTGGTTAAGACGAACTCCCTCACCATCTCCGCTTGTTTTAGATGCAGGGTTTCGATGCAACTACAATGGATTTTGAGGATCTCGGGAGAGCAGACGAGGAATCAGAACTAGCTCCCGGCGTGTCTTCTATTTTCAGAGGCGAAGACAGCCCTAGCACCACCAGCTCTGCTGAGTCTCCCGGTAGCAATAGCAGCCGTAGTTCAATTGACTGTCTAAACAAAGAAGAGGAGGGAAGCCTTCAATTGCTCACTGAGGCGAAGGACTCATTGCAGAAGAACTTGTTGGAAGTTCAACAATGTCTTGAGGATATGGAAGTCAAAATGATATCCACAAACAACTTGTCTGACAGAACCTTATCCTTGTTAAAACTTAAAAGACACCGTAGCTGTTGTGCGTGGATCTGAACAAGAGGAGCATGGAAAGGTAAAAGCAGCTATTGATGCAGTGAAAGTATGGCGAGATATCGTTACTTTCGGCGGTAAAGCGATAAAATGGCGAGATTTCGCCCAATACGCCTGAATTGGATCTGGAAGATTGTCCACAGAAAAATTGGATCCTCCCCCAACAACCCTTACATAGGTCATCTTCCTAACTGGTGCCTAAGTAGCCTGTTCATCAATACAAGCAGCACTCCTTTGATTCCTTTCCCCAGTATCCAGACCTTCTCTCTCCTCTTCGATCCATCATTCCATCTAAAAATTGAGTTGGCCATAGATAAATCACCTTAATGTTGAACTTGAAACTTGCATTCAACAGGGTCTGTTTTAGTATCAACTAGAACAATAATAACATTGCTAACCACCCACCGGCCCAAGGAAAAAAAAAAAAAAAAACAAAACCACCCACTTGAAGTCCTTTTGACTTTAATGAGCCAAACTCAAACTTGCATTCACATTGACTCGAAATGATTCGGTTTTAATACCATTGATTCTTTTTCTGATTCAGTTCTAATTTCATAACAATTCTTGTTTCTGTCGATAGAGACCTTGTACTTGTTTTACATACTGAGTTTTGAATAAAGAATGACCTAAACACAATGAAAATGAAAACTAATAATTTTTCTTAAAAGGGATGGTTTATTTTAATCCTCTTTCATAGTTGTCATCGTTACCCATAGTTTATTGTCATCAAATTGTTTAATCATTTCATATTTTAAAGCATGCCTAGCCACCATCATCACTAATACCATGATAATTTACATTCTTATATATCAAATGTGCCTAAAACTTCCCACCTACCCTCTTCTAAAAGATCCTCCATTGTATTGATGATCTTAAGCAACGTTTCGAGTATCAATATCGAATATTGTATGCGTCAGGTGATTTTAAGAAACGTATTATGATACGATCCAAGTTGGAAAGAAGGATGCCACTGTGGAGGGACACCATGGAACCATAACAGACAGCACCACAAAACCTTTATGACGCTTTCAAAGGGTTAGGAGTCCAGCTTATCTAAAGGCATACACCCACTAGAGGACAAGGGTTGACAACTATTCTACCTTGATTGATCTCCAATCATTACCCAAATCAGCATCAATCCCTAAGTATAATGTTGTTGCCAAAAGGTGTATGAATGGATACAAGAAGCCCTCAGAAAGTAATGAAGAACATTTATCTCATATCCCTTGTCTTCGATCTTCCCCTCTTTGTTTCCCCCTCTTATGTTAAGTTTTCTTTGAAGGTCATAATTATCACACCCCACCCGATAGTATTAGATTTACCCCCAACAACCCATTGATGTAATTCACAGTCACAAGATTAGGTTACAGTCTCAATAATAAATAAAACACATAATACCCCAATCAAGAGTAAGAAATAGTAAGTTCATCAATTAATTAGAATAATAAATGTTCAAAGTTCTAAAAATGAATCTCAAGGAATATCTGAAATGAAGTCTGTAAGCGGAAGCAAGGTAATAGTCTAATCAAGGTTTACAGTCGTTCTTAAGCATTTCATGGGTTTTCTCCTCAAATTATTCTATAAAAGGTGTCATTAGCCCATTCTTAATCTTAAGTTTCAAACGGTGAGCAACAATGATTGTCTTTATTAATACGCACTAGTAAGAGAACACCAAACATCCACACAAAACTTCGTGCTCATCGTAACTAACTCCCACTGGGGTCTTTAGTATATTTTCAGTGGAGATCTCCCTTGGATATAGGGTTTCTTCTGTACCTGTATAGCCATCAGAGAAAATAAGGAAAATCCATAAGGAGTAAGTTTATAGAACATAGCAAGGGAGCAATCCACATAAATACCATGATAGCATGAATACAAGAATGTAAGGAATGCAATGACATGCTAAGTATACAACTAATAAACTAACTATGTTAGTCTCTACCTAGGGAGACATGCATTAAGATGAACAACAACCTCCTCTGGGAAGCCTCGTCACTCTGTATCCTCATGAATTGGCTACCTTTGTTGGGATGCCAGGCATAGGCGTATGGTCCACATCACACCTTGGCTAGGGTTATTAGGCCACACTCTCTCACCACAACCATTGGTATGTTTACTATTACATGTTGGGGATTTCTATACCCAATGCAAGGTCATACAGTAATACACTACATATGGTCTAGATATATTTTTTCATGCCTAGTGCCCTTTTGGTCCAGTATCCTTCTTCATCTTGGAATGTTATTCCTCATATACTAGCTATCTCTATTAGAATAAAATTCTAGAGCGCTATGATCATCCACATATGTTAGGGCAGATGCCTTTCATGTTTCTTCATGACACCCGAGCCGTTTTTTGGATGCCTATAAGATAATACTGGTCTCTGTGTCTCCTCACGAACTGGTTACCTCTTTGAGAAGCCCCAGACAGTGTCATAATGGGTCACTCGGCTTCAATATCCTTGCCAAAAGGGTAATAACATGTAAATAAGTAACTTAACCGTGCATCTAGACTTCTTAACATGAATAAAAAACAAGTAAAAGATGCACTAGAGGCACCAAGGACAATGGCCTACTAGACCACAGTCCCTGATGTTTAAGGCTAGGAATACCAAACCTAGGCATTCCTCATGTCAAAGTCACCCAAATTGTTATATCACATCATGTACTTAAGTAAAGAACAATTATAAGTATTCATGATTTACATGCTGTAATTAATCCTGCATAAACAATAGTTACATCATACAGACATAATGTAGACATGCTTAGAATATTAAAGAAAACAACATATTAGACAATTAAGTATAAATGTAATTGTTTCCTTACTTGTCTAATGGATAAAACTTGTTAAATGATTTAGTTCCACACAACCCAACACTCTAGTAGATCCCAGTAAGTCCCATGATCATGTCCATACAATTACATTCATGCTTAGGAATCAAAAATACAAAATCAATCATCAAAACAACTTTTGGAACAGGGCTAGTTGCTTGGGCCGGTTGGTTGGCCAACAGATTGCCTATAGCAACCACCTACTCACACTGGAAAATTTCTAGGTCTGAAATCTAACCTCTAATCTCCCATTTTAGATATGCTTTGGGATGATCCTAGGCTTAGATTGCTCCAGTGAATCACTATAAAAATTTCCCCAACTTTGAAAGCATGAAAAACTAATCAACATTTAGATCCAAACCTTAAAAATCTTCTTTGAGAGAATCCACCATTAAAATAGATATATGACCTATTCTCCTGGTATGATTTAATCGAGATCCATGGCAAATCAATATTTTTCCGAATCAAATCCTCTTTTAGCAGAGGTTTCACAGAATAACCACTCTTAAAACAATAGAATAATGGAGAGAAAGAGAATTAGTTAATCCACTTACTTTTAAGATGCAAAAATCAATGAAATTCTGCAAGAATATCCGCAAGAATGGGTCTTCTCTTCACCACCCCATGCTCTCTGACCTTGTTGGAGGCCACAATTGCCTTTGTATTAAAATAATGCAAAAACAGGGTTTAGAAGGCTTTAAATAAGGTGCTAGGGGAAAAAGAGACAAAACTTCCTGTACTAGTCCAATCAATAGCCTAGGGTGGAGGTTGCTTGGTCAATCGACCGCCCTAAGTCACCGTCCCCTAGTACTTTGTGGTTTGCCCTCTCAAATAGTCCCAAACATTGGTATAGGCCTAGGGTTCATGTAAAAAGCTCATACCTAACTTAGTGGCATCTCCCAACTCTATCTCCCTTGAGTTGGATGTCCACTGCCCAAACCATTAGGATTCTAATTAGATCTTCTTCCAGTTCCCAACAAGGCTAGGGCTTCACCATATTCTTGCTATTGGATGCTCGGGTTCATGGACCTACAATTCGGGTTGGGGTTATCACAATAACAATTGGTCCAACCTACTAGATTAATGGTGGAAGGAACCAAAAATAGACATCTTAATGAGGTGGTGAAGCAATTAGCTGCAACGCCCACTACACACATAGAGCAAATTAGTTCACTTTAAGGAGCTATCACAAAGTAGAAGGAAACTTTGCCTAAGTTGGACCTGCGCTTGATTGCATGGACGGAAGGCTAGAACAACCATTGCATCTTCTTGTGTTTGATCACTAAATAAGATCACCTACTACACTTGATTCATCTTCTTCACATTCTTGGAACAATACAGACTTGGACTATACAACTGGACTTCCCAAGGTTTAATGTAACATATCAAGAAGGTTGGAGGTTTAAAGCAAAGCGTTTCTACGAGTACCACTCCATCCAGGATGACAAAAATTGTTGATATCCCCCTTCAACATGGGCGGTATTGCACTCCAATGGTTTATGTGGATGTAGAATGCTAGCACCCCTGAGGTGAGCTGTATTCACAAAGGCATTAGAAGTTCTGTTTGGGCCTTCACCATTTGACGACCCACAAGTGGACCCAAATTGCTTCTATTGCTGAATATTGGGCTCAATTTGAGGATCTTGCAAACCAAGTGATGGGTTACCTACTTGCTTCCTTAAAGTTAGAGATAAGAGACGAGGCAATGATGTTTCATCCCCAAAAATGGCTAGCACCGTGGGCATGGCAAGGCTGCAAGAGAAAAAGCAACAGGGATCTATCAAGGCCATTCCTATATCCTCACAGCCACTATTACTTCCAACACCAACTATCAAACCATTACCCTTACCACTGCAATCCCCTCCTTCGATCCCCATCAAACGCTTGACCTGAATAGAGATGCAACAACATAGAGAAAATGAATTATACTATAACTTTAAAGAGCAATACATCCTTGGGAATAATAGTAAAGGTAGACAATTATTCCTTTAGGAATATGATATAAGAGAACCGCTAAGAGGAGGGGAGCCTTATGCTGAAGTTGAAGTGGGAGAGGAACCAGTAGTGAAAGAAGCGATTACCACAAAACTTTCCTACCATTCACTAATAGCTATGAATTCCACTACCACACTGAGATTCACAAGAAGTACGATTGAGGGGTGACCCCTTTAGATTCTTATGGACGGGGGAAGCACTCACATATTTGTGCAATGAAGAGCCATGGGGTACTTGGATTGCCAATAGAACCTGCAATTTCCATCACTGTGCTTGTAGGCGATGGCAATAGATTGGCATGTGAAGGATTAATTCAGAAACTCCATATAAAGGTATGACTATGTTTGGGGATGTGATTCTTAGAGTCCAATGGATGTCCATGTTAGGCGCAATTGTGTTTGATTATAGTTGACTCACCCTACAATTTACCCAGCTAGGTCATGCAATCAAGTTTATCAGTGATGTCAGCCCAATACTCACCCAGTTAGATTTTCATGGATCATAAAAAGTGATGAAGGCCCAAACATTTGTAACCCTCTATAAATTGGATTGGAATCAACCATGAATAGGCCGGCCGAAATCCACAGCCTAGAGTTACAAGCCTTCCTATCTCAACATGGGCCCTTGTTTGAAGAATCCACATGCCTTCCCCAAAAACGTGGCCAAGACCACTCCATATTCCTTCAACTCGGATCTCAACCCATGAACGTACGTCCATATCACCACCCACATTTTCAAAAGGGGGAGATGGAGCACCAAGTAGCATCTATGTTGGACGGTGGTATAATCCAACCTAGTGTGAGCCCATTCTCATCACCAGTCCCACTTTTCAAAAAAGGGACGTCACAAGGAGATTTTCTTATGGGATATAGGGCCTTAAATTCCATCACAATCAAAGATGAGTTTTCGATCCCAATGATGGATGAACTTTTTGATAAGTTACATAAGGCCCAATATTTCTCGAACTTGGATCTACGGTCTAAATATCATCAGATCAAAGTACACAAGGAGGATGTGCGCAAGACAGTGCTTCACACTCATAAGGGGCACTACAAATTTTTGAGATGCCCTTTGGGCTCATTAATCCCCTTAGTACATTCTTAAGTCATGAAGAATAACATATACGGAAAATCTTGGACACCCTAGAGGCCCATCACTTATATGCTTAGAGGAGTAAATGCACATTCAGGCAGCGAAAGGGTAGAAATTGAAGTCAATAACGGTAGAGATTGAAGATTTGAATCAAGCTCATGTACATGGGTTCTTAGTACATCTAACTCAGAGACAACGCATTCAAAATTGCCCTATTTGAGTAAAAAACTATCATCGAGGGCATAAGCTTCTTCAACCTACAACCGAGAAATGTTAGCCATAACGCAAGCCATCATGCAGTGGCGCCAGTAACTACTTGGTTAGAGGTTCTATATATTGATTGATCATAAGAGTTTGAGGGAACTCATGTTGCAGACTACCAAACTGTCAATTTAATAGGAATGGTTAGTGAAATTGCTTGGATTTGATCTTGAGATTATTTATAAACTAGGGCAAGGAAGTCAGGCAGTTGATTCCCTCTCACATACTCCTAAGGTGAAGATGGAAACCCTATCCATCACAATCCCTTCCGCCAATTCTTGGCTGATCTGTGCATCAAAGTGGCAAATTCTAACAAACTTCAGCTCATCTGTAAAGGGCTTATGGAAGATTCATAGGGTTTTCTTGGGTATTGGTACATAGATGGGCTTCTCTACCACCGCCAACGGTTAGTGCATCCAGCTGATTCCAATTAAAAATTTCTTGTTGGAAGAATTCCACAACTCCCTTATTAGCAGACATTCCAAGTATTTGAGAACTCTCAAGAGAATTGTGGCGAGTATCACCTGAGCAAGCATGCAGAAGATGGTAAAATGCCATGTGGAGCAGTATGCGATTTGTCAACAAAAGAATTCATTTCATACACATCCTGTATGATTACTTCAACCTCTCCCTATTCTAGAGTAGGTGTGGGAGGATACACCTATGGATTTTATCATGAGGTTGTCAAATTTTAGGGGTTAGGTGGCTATCATG
This sequence comes from Hakea prostrata, assembly GCF_041222555.1. Taxonomy (NCBI): domain Eukaryota; kingdom Viridiplantae; phylum Streptophyta; class Magnoliopsida; order Proteales; family Proteaceae; genus Hakea; species Hakea prostrata. The sequence goes on from NC_142604.1 coordinate 19,881,480, forward strand.
GTGTCATTGATAGGTTAAAAATATGTGTTCACTTCTCTCCCTTTCCCCATGGTTTTACTAGCCATAAAATAGCAAAGGTTTTCATTACAGACATCCTCTGTTTGCATGGGATATCAAGATCAATTGTGACAGATCATGACATTTGCTTTTGAGCAACTTCTATAAGGAATTCCATAAGCTATAGGGCACCAAATTGGCTCTTAGTTCCACATACCACTCTTAGTCAAATGGCCAAACTGAGGTTCTCACTAGATGTTTGGAGATGTATCTCCGTAGTTTCTTCTTCGACAACCCGAAGCAATGGAGAAGGTACCTAGCCTGGGTAGAGTATTGGTACAATACCTCCTATCACAATGCCACTGAAACTACTCCCTTTCAAGTGTTGTATGGGCACGCACCTCCCACTCATGTGATACCTACCTCAGATTACCAATAATGTAGCATTGGAAGAAGATCTCATGTCTCATGACCAAGTTTTGGATGAATTGAAACTAAAGTTTGAAGAGGACAGTCAAGGGTAAAAAACCTTTGCAAACACCGAGAGGACTGATTGTGATTTTGTAGATGGGGATGGGGTGTACATTAAATTACAACTTTATCGACAAACCACAGTTGCTCAAAGGCTCCATCCGAACCTCTCAAGGTGTTACTTCAGCCCCTATTAGGTTGAGGAAAGGGTGGGGAAGGTGGCTTATCTACTGCTTTTCCCACCACTTCTTAAATCCATCTCATATTCCACGTCTCATTGCTCAACCCCAAATTGGAGACACCCCTATTCCCTCTCAACATCAATCACTTCCACTTCTAGATCCTAAATGTGCAGTTTCAATATATTTTGTGAGGAAACCACTAGATTCCTTAGGTTTTAATCTGAATCTAGTGGAAAAGACTATCAATGGAGGATGCCACATGGGTTGATGTTTCTAAGTTACAGGAGCAATTTCCAGACTTCAACCTTGAGGGCAAAATTGATCTTTTAGAGGTAGTAATGATACGATCCAAGCTGTAAGGAAGGATGCCACCATGGAACCATTACAGCCAACACCACATCACCTTTATGACACACTCAAAGGGTTGGAAGGAGTCCAACTTACTTGAAGGAATACACCCACTAGAGGACAAGGGATGATAATTGTTTACCCTGATTGATTCTCCAATGATTGCCCAAATCAACATCAAGCCTAGGTATAACGGTATTGCCAGAAGATGTATAAATGGATGTAGGAAGCCCTAGGAATGTAATGATTGAAGAACATTATCTCCTATCCCCAGTCTTCATTCTTCTCCTTCCCTGCTATTCTTCTTTCTTTTTCTCCTTTTTTGTTTTGTTCTCTCTGAAGGTCACAACATATTGATACGAACCAAGGGGTCACCCAGATCACTCTTGAACTGCCCAAACTGGATCACTCCGCATCTGCTGCAAACATGCGAGATTCAAATGATGAAGGTGTCGTACCAACAACAACTAAGCGTGACACTGCGAGACCACAGAGGTAGCGGATGAGGCTTGTTGCCCTAGCAGATTATGTGTGACTTGTGTGGACCATTAGATGAGGTATGAATTGTGTGATCCATTATACGAGGTTACATTGTTAGGAAAATAGTTTTGTAAAGAAATATTAGAGAGGAATATTACCGGAATTGGGCTATAAATGTTGTAAGGGAAACCTGAAGGAAATATACAATTTACTACTCTTCGTTCTCAGTCGTCTTTCTTCCCTATCTGTTTCTCTGGAGGTGACCCCCTCGAAGTGGTCGAATAGTCCTCAATCCTTATCACATATTGTCTTATATTTAGTTATATTATACTGGTTAATACATTTTGGTGCAATCTAATACGATGTTTTTGTTTAAAGCAAGTTGATATGAATCGTATTGACTATATCCAATATTAATGCATATCAATTAGTATCATATTATATTGTGAAATACTTTAAATCATGATCTTAAGCATGCTTCCATTAACCTATGCTGATGCCAGGTGTACAGGACAGAATAATGATCTTTTACTTTCTATTTTTAATCAAAAGACGTTTCAAATGCTTAATCTTTAAATTTGTCCTCTCTCTTTTTTTCTTTTGAAATTTGTCTTCTCTACCCACAGAGAAACTTACATATTTCACAGCAACTGGCACAGAAGGAGAGATTCAGGCTGTTCTGCTTGCAACAGCCACGAAATATCAATTAATACTGGTTTACTAGACAAATCATTGTAAACCTAATACTTGTTGGGATTGATAGCTTTTATATGGATCAATTGATGGGTTTGGTTTAATAATTTGGTTTCTGCTATCCATTTGAATGAGAGATAAGAGTCTTCACATGAAAAATTAATGGAGTCGTCAACAAGGTTAGTAAGTGTTTTAATTAAAGTGCTTGATTGTTGAAGACATTAAAAAATATCCCATTTTCAAAAGATTTCAGAATGAGTGTATGGTGGATTTTTTCCAAGGAAAGTGAGAGTGAAGGTTCACCCAACAAGATTGAGGTAGAAGTGTCAGGTTCTCTGTAAGAAAAGAAAACAAAGCGGTAGATAACAAAATATAGGGGACAATGAAAGGGCTGCGTTTCAATCTGAACAAAAGTTTCTAACCCAAACATAATGAAGCTAGTAATATTTTAGGGGTAGATTGTACTTTCCTCACAGTTCTTCGCCAAACATTTAAAAGGATGACACACGTTTGAATACTGACAGGATAGAGTAGAGATGAATTTTCCTTTCTAAACTTGTGATTGAAGGGTATGAAGGGAGTACAATCTCCTATCTTTGCGGATAGAACGTCCCAATTAGATAATTCAAAATCACAATCAGAATTAGAATAATCACATGCTCTATAATTGAAAGATTAACAGCATGATTTGAAGTATTAGAATTGGATGGGCTGAAATCAATCAATTCTATCAATATTGATAGAGTTTGATAACGATTGGTAAGCCCATTTGTAGATTCCAAGGTTCTCATGTGTTCCTTCTGACGACAGAAAAAGGGAAAAAGTAAACAAGTTGACAGATAAGCATCCCCTTGAAATGTGTTACCAATAGTCTTAAAATGATCAAAAGCACATAAACAAATTGAGCTTCTGGGCACTCTTGGCTCATCTAACTAAATAAATGTTTGTTGACTTTTTGGGCATCATTATTATTTACTTCCATGAGTTTCAGGATGATAAAAATGAGAAACTCCACTACATTATCACATTGCAGAACCAATTAAGTTTGTCTGGGGAGTACTTTCATGTGATCACATGGAACAGAAGGCTTTTCTTAGATTTCTCATAATCTTTCTGGGCTTCTCCTTTGTTCTTTCCTCCAGAACATTTCCTGATTATCGTAAGATCAAATTTCTTGTCAATCTCTTGGGTTTCTTTATATTTCTAATGATAATTATTCAAAGATAAATCTGTGTTTTACAGCTTTCCTCAAGGAGGGTAACGAAGACCCATCATCTTTCCAAGAACTTGTGGAGCAGGTTCTCTCTCTCTCTCTCTCTCTCTCTCTCTCTGTGGATAGTTGTTTTGGCTGGCTTATTGTTTAATTGATGCAGGGATTAATGGAGGGAAGAAACTATGGAGCAGAACTAGGGTTTGAAGAGGCGACAATAAGGGGCAGAATGAATATTGAAACCGAAGATTACTCAGGAACTGGAGCAAACAATGAACATCAACCCAAGTCTCCTGGGAGAATGTAAAAGAAACTTTGTATTTTGTGTGTAGCATGTCAAACTGATCTGTGTGTCTCTGTAATTATATTCTGTAACAAAAATTTTGGTAGTTCGCACTGAAAAACCTTTTCCCTTTTGTTTGTACCTGGAAAACTATGGAACTTTCCAAGGTTCCAACCAATAAAGACTTAGCCTCCTTCTCCAGCTGAGATTTAAAGCCTGACCTCTAAATCTGTAATCTTTCTCTAGTATGAATCAAGTTTTTTTTACTCTAGTCTGCTTGTGTTAAGGGTATTACATGACACTGTATCAGTAATTAGGTCGTTATTATTATTGCAACTGAGAGGGCTCATCTGTAATTATGCCCTCTTTTGTGCACTTTGGACAGTGGTTCATTCCTTGGATTAACACCACTCGACCAGCTCCTTATGACTTTGAGTTGAGCCAAGGTATTTATACCCTTTGGTTTGGTTCATTCATTTGATTGAAACTGGTTAGGATTGAGGCCTCTCTCTTCTTCTCTCTTGCGATTGCGATAGGGGTTTTATTTCCTCTTCTTTTCTCCTCTGTTTTTCGCTTGTTACTTCATGTACAATGGTTGTAATCGAGGGGTTTTTGGAGCTTTGAGTTTGTGGTTGTTAGGAATTTTAATTATGCCCAAGGGCACTCTCTCCTAGAAACACAAGAATGAAAGGAAGAAACACAAGTTTTTGGAGGTTTTGTTCTTCCTAGATTTGATCTCTCATTTTTGACTTATTAATCCACAAATGTATTTGGGTTGTGGACTGTGTTCTCTTTCCAAGAGATTGAGGATTTACCAGTGATGGATTTGTGGAGGAACGACTTTGTGGATCCTTTCGTTTTCTTCCGTTGCATTTTTCTATTTTGGGATTAGCGTATCCAAGTATACTTTTATCATTCTCCTTGTGGAATGATAAATCTAAATATCATGTTGTCCATTTAGAAAGAACCAAAATTGGCATTAGAAACAAGTTCCCACGTTTTTTGTTTCCTTCCGAATCCTTGGATGGTTGATCCGTTTTCCTTTTGAAATTTATTGTTGATATCTTGGATTGGATCAAAGTGGGAGGATCCAGGGTTTTATTATAAAACCCTAGATGGAAAACTAGACATTTTGATTTTGATCAAGTGAAAGATCATGTGTGTTCATATGCATGAATATGTTAATCCATGGATTTTTCATGCATTTTTTATGTATGGCATGGAAAGATCTTGGAATCCAGTTCTATGTGGGTGTTTGGGTTTGTTTTTTAAGGGACGGAAATTTTTACCACCCAGCCGGAGTGCTGTCTTGTTTAAAATGGACGTCTGTCTGGCGAGACAAACTTCTTGCTGGTCCTAGAAGACCATACAAAATTTCTGTTTGGTGAGACGACAGTCCGTTTGGGCAGATAGAGATCCGTCTGATCCTAGATGGCAGTTCCTTTGGCAAATGGAGATCTGTTTGATCCCAGACGGCGATCTGTCTGATTACCAGACTGTGTTTTGACTTTCTAGACACCTGTAGCCTGACACTCTAAGTGACGTCTGTGCATTAAACGCCTAATGGGGCTAAGTGCGAGCTATTAGGGTATAAGTGTTTTGTGTGAATCACCTCATAGCATTAGCATGACTTTGCGTTTTACTTTTGTAAGTACCAAAGCAATTTTAATTTGGGTGATTTAACTATTGAATCATGCTTCTAGTGCATAATGAAGCTAGTATATAAATTCAATGTGGATTTGCAATTGGATGTTTGTTAGCATTTCTTTTGGTTCAAATGCTTATCCCATAGGTTGACCATGCAAGTGTTAATTTGTTGCTGCTTGTGTTTGTGCTAGAAATTTTGAACTCATCCTTGCTTGTATTATCTTTAGTTGATATGGTTGCAACTAATAGCATTGTTGCTGGCCTCACCAAGGGAGATAAGCTGAATGAGAGGAAGTATGACCTCTGGCACTGAAAGGTAGAATATCGCGTTGAAGAGCATGATATGATGGAAACCATAAACCAAACCATGACCCCACCTAAAGAAGGTATCATTGCACAGCATTGCAAGGACCTTGAGACCTACAATGATTGGAAGAGGAAGGATAGGGTAGCTAGGATTACCATCCTGAGCTCCATGAGGGATGATGTAATGCTTCGATTTGAGAGACATCGGACTGCAAAGTCTTTGTGGGAGGTAGTGAAGTTCCAGTATGGAAGGACTTCCACCACTAGAGGTCGTCACCTTGGATTCACTTTCGATGGTTTAAGGTGCGTCAAGGTCATACCATAAGGCAATATATAACCATCATGTCCAACATGATAAGTGAGTTAAGTGCATGTGGGCGCCAAAAAGCCAATGAGGAGCAAGTCTCCACAGTCATCAGGTCATTGCCCATATCTTGGGAGCACATGAAGATCTTCTTAACACATGTTGATGATGTCAAGACATTCGATCAAGCTACCAAACACCTTGAGCTAGAGGAGGATTGGATGATGGCTGATGTCCCTCCCACTGAGGTATTTGTTACTGATGCGAGCACCAGTAAGGGTGCAGGCTTTAAGCACAAGAAGGATAAAGCTATAAAGCTCAACCTCAATGTTTCAAGCAAGCAACAAGGGTGGGAATGGAAACAAGAATCACCCCAAGCGTTCTAGGGGGACCAGAGACGGCAAAACGAAATTGCCTGCGATTTGCTTCAATTGTCGGAAGCCTATTCACTTTGCTCGTGATTGCATTGAGCAGAAGGTATGTACTTTGTGTTATACCTCATCTTGTTATGTAACAAGCACTTCGTTACTTGCTGAATTAAATCCTTTATGGATTGTTAATTCAGGTGAGACATAACACATAACAAGGGAACTTTCGAGCTTCGTGGAATATAGTCGTATTTCAAGAGGAAGCAGAAGAATAACAATGGGGAATAACTCGAGTGTGCAGGTCCATGGCGTTGGCACATGCAAATTAGTTTTGTGGGGTGGCCAGACACTGTATGCTTTGGATATTTGACAGAGTCTTGTTTTTGTTATTTTGCTTATAAGACATGGTTTTAGAGTTGTATTTTAAAACAATTCTATAGTTTTGTATCTAAGTGATACAATTTATGGTAGTGATTTTTTCCATAATGGTTTTATATTAGATACAATTGATAATTTATCTAATTCTAGTAGTGCTTTTGTGTGCCAAAATACTATATGTATTGATTCTGATGTGTGGCATGCTAGATTAGGGTATATTGGCTTTGATAGGATGAATATGTTGGCAAGGGAAGGCTTATTGGGCCAAGGTTCCTTATCTAAATTGCCGACCTAAGAACCATGTTTAGTAGGAAAAGCAACTAGAAAACCATTCAAAAAGGCTTTGAGAGCCTCTATTCTTCTATAACTTATCAATTAAGATGTTTGTGGGCCCATGAATGTGCGTACTAGGAAAGGACAAACCTATTTCATCACATTTATAGATGACTATATGTGGTATAGTCATATTTATCTAATTTCTCACAAGTCAGAAGCTCTAGAATGTTTTAAGAAGTTCATGAGCTTAGTTGAGAATCAGTTAGATAAAAGAATTAAAACTCTTAGAAAGGATAGGAGTCGAGAGTATCAATCCAATATGTTCATAGAGTTATGTGATGAAAAGGGGAAATCTAGGCAACTTACTATTCTAGGGACTCCACAACAAAATGGGGTTGCTGAGAAGAGGAATAGAATGTTGCTAGACATTGTGAGATCCATGATGCCATAGGCAAACCTACCCATCTCTTTTTAGGGAGACGCTTTATTGAATGCAGCCTATATCCTCAACAAAGTTCCAACTAAATCAATTCCTTCTACACCATATGAGTTGTGGACTAGAAGGAAGCCAGATTTGAGTCACATGTGTGCATGGGGTTGTGCAACATATGTTCACTCTACCTCTCACCAATATGGGAAGCTTAGACCTAGAAGGAAAAATAGTATATTTGTGAGATATGTTGAACATTTGAAGGGCCATGTCTTTATTGGTCTAGATGAGAGTGAGAAGAGAATGGACTTGAGTCTAGGGATGCGACATTCTTGGAAAATGATTTTCCATCTCTTGCAAGAGTTAATAAAGAGTCATTGGAATTCATTGAAATACAAGATAGTGGTCTTGTCACTCCTAGGGTTCATCCAAAAGATCCTAGTGGGAGTGGTAGTGCAGATTTGATAGCTCCCTTAGAGGGTGAGAAATCTAACATGTACTTGCGCTATAGTGAGCGTGGGCTAGTTCCTCGTCGACGTTTCGACATAGAGAATGAAGCCTATATGATAGCTCTTGAACAAACTGACTGTGAGGTAACTGAGATAACTTTAGTCAATGAGCAGGAACAGAAGAGCATGCATGAAGCTCTTATGAGAACGAGCTCAAAGGAATGGCTGAAAGCTATAGAAGAAGATTTGGAGTTGATGAGAGTTAACCATGTCTGGGACTTGGTTGACTTACCATTGGGTCGAAAGACAATTGGGAACAAGTGGGTTCTTAAGATTAAGAGAAAGGCAAATGGATATATTGAGATATTCAAGGTTCAATTGGTGGCTAAGGGCTACACCCAAAGAGAGTGCATTGATTATGAGAAAACCTTTTCCCTTGTGGTTAGGTTTGCCTCCATCCGCCTCATATTAGCCATTGTTGCTCAAATGAACTTAGAGCTTTACCAGATGGATGCAAAGACTACTTTTCTCAATGGAGAACTTAAGGAAGAGATCTATATGGATCAACCTTAAGGCTTTGAAGCTAAGGGACTAAAGCTTAAAGTGTGCAAGCTCAAAAGGTCCATATATGGTTTAAAGCAAGCATCTATCAGTGAAATGCATGATTCCACCAAGCTATGATGGAAAATGGTTTTCCATGCTTGAGGAAGATCACTATGTTTTACACCAAGAGATCCAATGGTAATTTTTTTTCATTTTGGCATTGTAATTAGATGACATACTCATGGTTAGTATTAGTAAGGAGCTATTGGAAACCATTAAGAAATGGTTGTCTTGTCCTAAGATTCTAGATGAGAAAATCAAAATGGAAAGAATTTCATATTCCACTATTGTAGGTAGTTTTATGTACGTTATGATGTGTACTAGGCCGGATATTTATTATACAATGGGTTTGGTTAGTCGGTATCAATCAAACCTAGGCATAGAACACTGGAAAGCAATCAAGAGGATATTGAGATATCTCAAAGGAATGAGTAATTATGTGCTGTGTTACCAAGGATCAAATTTGCGATTGGTTGGCTACAATGATGTTGACTGGGTTGAAGACATTGATGAGTGCAAATCAACCTCTTGATATGCTTTCTTGTAGAATGGCAAGGCCATTTTGTGGTGTAGCAAGAAGCAGACTTGTATAGCACTCTCGACCATGGAAGTAGAGTATGAGGCATGCTCAGCTGTAGTGTAGGAGGCTATTTGGTTGAGGAGTTTCTTATGACATTTTGGATTTGTGTTGACATCCAAAGAACCTACCCTTGTTTTCTGTGATAGTGCAGTAGCTCTTAGTTATGTCAATGACCCCAAGTATCATGGGAAGACCAAACATATGCAAGTGAGATATTATTTTGTTAGAGACACTATAACAAGGAAGAAAAAGTTGTACTTAAGCACATATCTACTAGTCAGATGGTAATTAATCCTCTTATCAAACCTGTAGCCAAGAATGTTTTTATTTCTTAAGTAAAGTCCTTGGGCTTGTGTAGAATGTGACTTATTTATGTACTAAAGCTTTCTTATTATTGAGTAATATGAGTTCATTCTAGCATTTCTTTTGACTTTTTGTGTGATTGTGTTCTTCTAGCATAAAATGAGATATGTCAATAGGCATAAGAATGGCTCACACACACGAGCATTCGCCTCTAGTGCTTTGGTAGCATGCGGAGATGAGACTGATTGTGAATGACCTTGTGTAGGTCAATTAATAATCATGTTGTCCCCTTCATTTTGGAATCAAGATGAGATTCTCTATGGTGAAGAGAATCAACATGAATGTTCCCACTATTCATGTTGCCTATAGAAGCGAGGTGTGAGAACTTTATGTGGCGTTGGGTGGCGACAATAAAGAAACTCGGGTTAAGCACAAGTGGTGTGACTAGACTAAGACCTGTATGGTGTTGGGAGAAACATTTGTTCTATTGTGTATAGAATGCTCTACCATAATACGTATATCATACAATGTGTGCTTAGCGACCATTGGAAATGAGAGGATGGATCCCTGCTCCTTTCATTGTGTGAGTCTAGTACTTTTTGTGGTTACTAGTTTCCTTAGTGACTCTTGACGACATCATGGACTGAGGGGTTGATGTGGCTACTTTGCAATGTTACCTACGATATGATTGATCCAATCTGAATGGGCATTACTAAGAAAGGAGTCAATCCCAAGTGAAGTGATGATCTAGGGCAAAAGAAAGGTTTAATTCAACTGTAACCTAAAAGGGTTGCTGGTGCCAGTTGTATTAGTTACAGTACCGAACATTTTAAGAACAAGAAGGTGATCTCTCATAGGGATTGAGATACCTTTTATTTAGTGAGTTTGAATAAACCTAGGACATTACGGTATGTTGATGCTTATTTGATGTGTTTCTTTTAGTGATGTTGCCATTCTAGCCTTCTGGAAAGGTTTCTAGTATGTCTTGTTGATGTTGGGGTATGCGACACAAGTGGTCCATGTATTTGGAATACATAGTAGAGAGACCAAGGTTATACATATGTGTCTAGGACACACTGTGATAGAAAGATTGATACTTGCCCTTGTGCAAGTGGGAGATGTTGGGAATTTTAATTATGCCCAATGGCAATTACGGAATTGCATAATTGAGTAGTTATAATATGTGAGGATATATTGGTAAATGTCGTTCCACTCCACAAGTGAGATACGAGATTCTTTGGACTCACACACACACACACTCTCTCTCTCTCTCTCTCTCTCTCTCTCTCTCTCTCCAAGAAACGCAAGAACAATAGGAAGAAACACAGGTTTTTGGACCTTTTCTTCTTCCTTGATTTGATCCCGCATTTTTTACTAATTAATCCACAAAGTTGTGGATTGTATTCTCTTTCCAGGACATTGAGGATTTACTAGTGACGGATTTGTGGAGGAACAACTACATGGACCATCTCTTTTTCTTCCGTTGCATTTTTCTATTTTGGAATTAGCATATCCATGTAAGATTCTATCCTTCTTGTGGAATGATAAATCTAAATATCATGATGTCCATTTAGAAAGATCCAAACGTAGTGTTGTGTTCCACCTTCGACAATTTTGTATAGATTCTGTATGTCAAACTTTGATTTTTTATAGTGCATCGTGCTCTCTTGAGCCATGGAGACATTAGCCATTAAGGTTGAACTCCGTCATCAAACTCCTCTGTGTCTCGTGTATTTCATTGTTACAACTTTACAATCACCGGATTAATCACCATTAGATCATTACAGTGGTATCAGAGCAATGGTTAGGGCTCAAGAATGGTGAAATTTGTTTGGCATTTTTTGTTTCTAAACCTCTAATTATGTGTGTTTATGGCTTATTGTGGTGATTCATAATGGTTATTGCATGTTTCAATTGACTAATTACACAGTGTCTTTGTTAACCAATGCAGTTTCATTCAAATTTGCTCAGTTATTCTTCTTGTTAATATTTAATGCTTATTATCACACCTCAGATGCTTATGATACTTTGATATAGTTCTTTGTAAATAAGTAGTCGTTATTTGGTAACAATTCATTCCATATATCGAGTTTGACATGCATTTTATAGTGGTTGTTGTGGCTAACTTATTGTACATGGTGCTTCAGATTCAACCTTGCTATATCCTTTATTTCTTGCTACTGTGATTGTGTTTAATTAAAAAAAGTGGAGACCCGAGAGAATTTTGAGGAGCTTGGATGGGATTCCTCTCTTAATGTGACTTCTCAAAGCCCTATAGTGGCTATAGGAAAGAAGGAAAACCCTAAGTATCCTCATTTTAGGGCTCCAATAGGAGTTTAAGTGCACACATTGAAAAGTTTGATGAGACAGGGGATTTTGGTATATGGAAGAGGAAAATGAGAGCCATGATGGTCCAACAAAAACTGTTGAGGGCCATTGATGACTTAGATGTTATATTTGAGAGTATAGACCCTTCTTTGAGGACTAAGGTGATGGAGATGCAACTGGTTGCATGCTCTAAAACATCACTAATGGCGTGATTATATGTTTGAGTGAGGAGGATGATGCTGCTTTATAAGTGTGGACCAAGCTTAAACAAATTTACCAGAAAAAGAATCTCGGTAATAGGATCTATTTAAAAGAAAGATTGAAGTTCCTTTTTTCATGCTACCCACTTAAGTTGAGCCAAAACTTTTGTCCGCCCAATTAACTAGCAAAAATTACATGTCCACACTGATCATTTTGAAAAATTGCAAGTTTCCCACTATTACATTTTGGCCATTTGACCGTTAAGTTTCAAATTTTAAAATGTGTTAAGACATAAATACCCTCACCCTATCAAATTACATTATTGTCCCTAATAGTCAGTTCCCTCCCAACGTCTCTCTCCTCTCGCGCGTCATTGTACATAGCATCTTCACCTCAATACTCAGAAGTCGTCTTCCTCCTCCGATGTTGGTTATCGGATTTTGTCACCACTCACCTCAAAAATCGGACCTGGGCGACGACACCGTCATGCAAACAAGAATCTACGGTTCTGGCTTCTGTGCTTTTGTTGCTGACATAGGAGTGATTGCCTAGATTAAATTCAAACATTGTAAACTTCGCTCAGACACATCTGTTCGTAGGAATTGGAATCAAATAGGAACACTCAATTGTAATAACCCCTATGATCCTAACCCAAAACCCAAATTGTAGGTTTGAGACCCGAGCATCCAGTAGAAAGAAGTTGTGGTCATTTGAGTTGAAGCCCATGATTTGGCCTCGAAACCCATGGACCTAGGTGGAGATGGTGAAGAACCTACCTTATTTGGAACTAGAAGACGATCCATCTAGAATCTTGATGGTTTTGGTAGGTGGATATTAAGTTCAAGGAAGACAAAGTTAGGAGATGCAATTGAGCAAGGTAAGAGCTTTTTAAATGATGTTTAGGCTTGTACCAACTTTTAAGACCAACTGAGAGAGCAAAGCACCCAAGTGTTGAAAAGTCCTCAGCACCCTACTTAAATCCTTCTAAACTCTATCTTCGTGCTATTTTAATGCAATAGGTGGCTGTGGACTGCTGCGATGTTAGAGAGCACGTGTTGGAGAAGAGAAAACCCATTCTCATGGAGAATCTTGCAGAACTTCATTGACTTTCGGATCCCAAAAGTAAGTAAACTAACTACTCTCTCATTCAATTATTTTTCTTCCATTTGGAGACTGGTTTTTCGTACAAAGATCTTTGCTGGAAGAAAATTTGAGATGGGAAATATTTATTTATCTTTGATCCCTATCAAATGACACCAGGAAAATGGATCTCACACCTATTTAATGGTGGATACTTTCAAATAGAGTTATTAAATTCTAGATCAAAGTTTTGTTTAGTTTTTCGTGTTTTCAAGGCATAGAATACTTTTTTGGGGATTTAGGGTTGTAAAGTAAGCCTAAGATCTTCCAAAGTCTATTTAAAATGGAAGATTAGAAGTTAGATTTTTGGACCTATCTGTGCAACCCAAAGGTTGCTTCAAGCAGTTGCTTGAAGCAATTGGCCCAAGTGACCTGTTGTTTCCCAAAATTTGTTTTGATGTTTGTTTTTCTTCTATTGCTTCCTAAGCTTGATTGTAACAACCTGAACTTGAGCATAGGACTTATTGGGATCTATTAATGTGATTGGTTTGAGGAATTAGGTCGTTTACCAAGTTTTATTCGTTTAAGACAGGTAAGAACACAACTACATATTATGCTAGATTGTTTGATGTGCTGATTACTTTTAATATTCTATGCATGTTTGTAATACATTGGTATGCTATATTTACTATTTATGTATGGACATTTATTTTATGTGAATCATAAATTGTAATCATCGTTTTTTTACTTTAATATATGATGTGATATGATGGTTGTGTGACTTTAACTTAAGGAATGCCTGGATTTGTATCCCTAGCTTTGAACATCAGGGACTGTGGTCTAGACCATTGTCTTTGGTGCTTCTATTACATTCTTTCTGTCACATCCCACTCAGATGGTATTGAATTTACCCGCATACCCGCAGAGTTTATGCATACTACAAGATCTAGGTTCACGGCCAATCCATAGCCACAACATACAACATAGCATAATCCAAGAGCAAAGGAATAAAAGATATCAAATTATCAAAGTTATTACATTCATCCACAAAAGATAAACAAAGTTTAATTCAAGCTAAAGGAAATGTTAATGTTTAATACCAAAAGTCTTAATTGTGAAAAGGTCCAGCAATGTAAGTAGCACCCTTGTCTAACAAATAGATAAAGAATGTAAGTAATCATAACCAAGGCAACTACATTTTGAAACGATATCTCCAAGGCTTCAAAATGGTTGGACTCTATAGGAGTAGTCTGAGCAGGGGCACGACTCTCCATATGCCTCGGCATCTTCTCTCACCAGTCCCTCTTAGGACTTCACTGGCGGAGAACTCTCCAAGTAAATGGTGTCTTCATAACCTGCAACAGAATCTATATATATATATATATATATATATATTCGAGGAGTGAGTTTCATAGAATCCAATGAGGTCAACATAATCACACATTGTGCACTCGACACACGGAACAATATGTCATACATATATAAGTGTAAATTAATGAAATGAGATAATGTATGATTATGCAAGTATGCTCCTAAACTCTAACAAATGAAGTCTCTATGGCAGACACACATTAAGTCACAACACCAGCCTCCTTTGGGAAGTATTGTCACTTTAATCCCTCAAGGATTGGTTACCCCTTTTGGGATCCCGCAATTGTGGGTTCCAGTCACATCACACTGTGGTTGGGGGATTAGGTCACTACTCTCTCACCACACCATTGGTGTGAGTACTGGCGCATGTTAGGGATAAACCTAATCCAATACAAAGTTGTCTATGTTTCATACTACATGTGATCCAGATACCTTCCCTCATGCCTAGTGCCCTTTTGATCCACGTATCATTCTTACCTAGGAATGTTATTCCCCACAAAAATTGCACATCGTGCTGGATTAACATTCTGTAACCCTATGGTTGTCCATATATGCTTCGGCGGGTGTTCTCGTGTCTACCACGAAAATCACACATCGTGTTAGACGCTCATGAGACCTAACACTCAACATATGAAACCTTCACAGTGCATGATAACAGTGGACTTGTGTCTCTCCACAAAAATAACATATCATGTTAGAAGCTCACAAGACCCAACCACTATTCTCTTGGGTCACTCGGCTTCAATACCCATGCTTAATGGGTAGTAGCCTGCATCAAGGGTTAGCTAGACAATGCATCTAGACACCTACCGACAATATACATAGTTATCTAAGTGAGTGCAGAGGCACCAGGGGTGATGGGAGTACCCACAACCCTGGGTTGATATATAAGTAATGTCTTACCACACATTTCCCAACACATCATACTGACACTCACAACTTGAAATAAAATGAATAATGAATAATATGACAAATAAAGTCATATTATCATCTATGCATGCAAGTCTCATCACATCAATCATAAGAATACATATGACATTTATAATGGAATGAAATTGAATATAATAGAATATAATTCAAATACACAAATACACGATGATGTATTCCTCATCTGTCAATGACAAAATGATCTCCAAGATTCCAACAAAATCCACAATTTAAAGTGCTAACAAGCTACAAGACCTAAAAAAGATGTAGATTAAATTAGGTTCAAGCTGGGGACCAAACTACAAATCAAAAGGGCCAAATCACACCACCCGTATAGTGGCGGTTGGTCAAGGCTCACTAGGACCGGTCAAATGCCCCCAGGCTATGAACCAAAAAGGACAATCTCAAGCTCATTTTGAAATTCGAACTTTTGGGACTTCAATGGAACAATAGTAATGTCCCAAAAATACCTCTCAGACACTTAAGCAAGTATCCAATTAAAAAGCCCTAATTTGATTAACATAGTTTTTCCTGCGAGCATCTCTAAGATGATGAATTGGTTTCAAATGGAAGGAATAACACAATCCATCACTTATTAGGGTTGGGAGACATAATGGATAGTATAAACAACCATTCAATTCAAACCAACTACCACAACCACCACCATTATTGCAATTAGTCATCTTCAATACCATGAAAGAATAGTTGCAAATGGGGTTTTACAGGTCTTCTTACCTCAACAAGAGATTATCTCCCCTTTCCGTGCTTCGGCACACCTCAATCCTTAGTGATTTGACACAACACCAAGATTTTCCCCTCACCTCCAAAGAACATAAACAATTTGTATATGAGGCTAGAAAACAATAAAATAGGATTCCAAGACTAAAAACCCGAAACTGCCCTTTTTTGGGTATGAGTTAGGCAGTCAGTTTGATCAACTGCCTCCATAATTTCTTCTTACAAATACGGTTTTCGACGGGCTTCAAAGGGTAGAAACCTCTAAGCGTGTTTGACTCAATGGTATACTTTACCTTGGTCTTCTTGCATCGATTTTTGTGTGTGCCAAAATTGCTTTTTTGACTCATCCGTGTTTACTTTCACTCTCCTTTTAAAATAAAAAATGGTGGCCCGGTCATCTCTTCATTGTCCGTATCCATGGGTTCAACTTCCAGGTCCATGGCCTTCACTTTGATGGCCCACAACTGCCTTATACTAGCACTCCAGGTTTGTACATGGATCTGAAATAAACATTTATTGGGTTAGGGTTCAAGGGGATTTTACACTTTAGCTATTGTTTATGCATGTTTAGGAAGTCTAGATGCATGGTCAGGTTACCCATTACATGCTACTACCCTTTCGGGAGGGGAATTGAAGCCGAGTGACTCATGATGATAGTGATTGGGTCCTTTGGGCATCTAAAAGAGGTACCAGTCCATGAGGAGACACAAGTCCACTGTTATGAACCTCCAGTAACAAGAGCTTCTTTTGTACGTTGGAGTCCCAACTATGCACGCATTGTGTAATGCATCTCTCACCAATTTGGAAAGTCTATGATTGTGGTTATTTATCAAAATTAGTTGCAAAGAAGAGAACTTCTTTTGACCTGCAACCTTTTCTTCTTCCAATCGTTAATGAGACGGAAGCTGATGCTTCCAAAATAACTCTGTTCAAAACAGTTTTTCGCTTTAATTGTTTAGCACGTTTGTTACTTGATACTCGCAAATGACAAAATGAAATCCAACCAGGTGTATCTTTTTTAATTTTATGTTTTTACTTTTGGAGAGTAAAATTCCTTTTATTTCCTTAAAATTCAAAGCCCCTTTCAAAGAGTATGATATAATCTTTCATTATTATTATTTTTAATTATTAATACTTGTTAGGAGCGTGCTCTCTATAAATTGTATTAAACTTATTTTTATTTCATAATTGTTCAAGAAATGCTTAAGGAATGTGTATATCATACCCTAAAAAAAAATCCAAAACTTTTTTAAAGCATACAAACATAAAAAAATAAATAAGTTTCTGCAAAGAAATATTGTAGTAGAATTGTTATCAAACACACTCTAGTAATCCCCTCCTCCCCAAAAAAAAAAAAAACACAATTTCTTTTTAAACAAATAAAGGACCTGTCCATAATTTATACAACCTGATTTAGTAGTGTCTTAGAAAAAGTGATTGTCAAGGCTATCGCCAGGCTGGGTTCAGCGAGGCTGCCAGTCAAGCCCATGAACCGACACTTGCTAATTCAATCTAATCGTATTTGCCTTCTTGTTGTCCCAAATTTTGCATCTTGAATCCTCCTCACAACGTCGAGGACATTTGACAAAACATTGGGTATGAGATAGAAATTTTGTTTTTTGTTTTTTTTGCCAGTTGGTTTGGCTTGCTTATGCAACCCATACTTTAAAAATGCTAAAAAAGAGTATAAAATTTACCACAATGATGGTTTGCAAATAAACAACAGGGAAGGGAGATTTCAAATAAAATCACATGGTATGAAAAGGGGAAGTGTTCTGAAATACTGTAAGGTAATGTTCTATTGGCCAAATCGGTCCAATCGCACAGATTTGCTCTTCAAAATCCCGAGAAAACTATTTGCTTTTTTGTTCTTTTATCCACTGTCATACGTTAAGAATCAAGGAAACACAACTTAGGTGTTGGGCGCCCACGTTTACCTAAACCCAGACATATCCAAACATGAATTTACCACCATGCCCATTTGTTACCCGAAAACGGAAAATGAGTGCTTTTGAGTTTTAGTCTCTCTATTAATATAAAGCAAGGTGAATTTCATGCGGAAGGAGGAATGAGTTTGCAATAAGGGGCAATGTTAATATTTATTTCGTACAGTCTCCCAACTAGGAGATAGACAACCAGTTCTACTGCCTTACAATTATATGTTAGCACATTGATAACGAGAGACTTTCAAACTTCTCTACCACTAATGTGGATTGGCAGGATCTAGACATGTTTATTAATCTTCTGCGCCTCTAAGCGCTTTCACTTCACCTCACCCTGAAAACGTAACAAAAACCGAATGTTAGTCATAAAATAATCACTAAACCATTATGAAATTCTCAAATCTAAGGGTTTGAGATTCACAATAGGAATAGAAAGGATTTGAAAATTCACGGGGTTATCTAGATGATGAAAATATACTTGGAGCAGTCAAAGGAAGGGCTGATTTTGTAGGGAAGGTGGACACCACATTTGCCGAGAAGTGCTGTAGCATTGCCTCCCTTGATGCCAGGAGTGGCTCTATAGGAATTTTTGAAACAACGACAAGCTACTCGATGGTCAAGAGTGGTTCTTGCTGCAGAGTTGAGTGCCCTCACGAAATTGCAACAAGCCCAAGACACATTTCCTCCATTGCGCAGAAGTGAGGCAATAAGCCAATCGAGAGACCACTTGCCCACAGGTCAGGGCATCTGCAGCATGTGGTGCTGCCACAACCATGCAAACCAGAACAAGGCACACAACCTTCAAGACACTAGAATTGGCCATAGTTACACGTACTTCCAAGCTCCTTGATGCTCACTTGTCTCTTTCTTTTCTCCTAGTGTTTTGCAAGATCAATGCAATGACAAACGCCATTCTATGTGTTTATTTATAAGAGAAGGGCGTAACAGACTGGTTCTGGTCTCCTTATTTGGCTTGGAAGATTGATGGTGGTCGAGATTTGAATGCTTTTCGATGTGTTTGTCGTTTTGCTTGCGTGTATTCTCTCTAAAATGGAAAGTGTAAATGACTTTTCTAATTAACATTTTTTGGTTGGTTTCACATTAGAATTCTAATTTGAATGAACAAACTGGTAGGCTAACGGGACCATTTTGGGAAGCTTGGGTCACCTACTCATTCGAGTTGAGTTCGGTTTTGTTTTAGTTTTTAGAACCAACCCGTATTTACATATCTTAAAACTTCAATCATCTATTGGTGATCATCCATGTGGTTCTTGCACCCACTACATGAAGCATTAATAGACGAGTGTGTGGAAGGACCAATCAGCCCCAATGCAACCCAAAACCCTTGCGATTGAATATCTTTAGTGCACTCCCATCAGTCTCCATCTTCGTGCAAAATCCATGTGGGCGGTTGGTATTCTTTTATATTTTAATATGTATAATTTCATTGTACAAATCCTGATAATAAATTATATGTCTATTGGAAGGTTGAAGAAGGACAAAAAAGAGTAATATGCATAGGATATAGGTGTACAACACTGAACGTTACATAGAATGTGTGTAAATACAAGAATAGCTATTGTATTGTACTAAGACTGTAAGATTTCAGGAGTGACTAATCTAGGCCATGTACTCTCTAGCAAATTTTTAGAACACATATATAATTCATTTCCCCTTTCTCAATCTTACCGCTTCCTCTTTGAGTAACCATATCAAGTTAGCCGTTGAAAATCCCATAAGAAATTAGAACAGGGCTTCCAAGATTTTTATTTTCAATTATCTTAATCAATTATAGTTCAGACTTAACTTTGATTAGGGGGGGGGGGTGAGAATGGGATCTTTCTCAAAACACCTAGGAGTTGTTCATTTCAATGCTCAAGAACCAGTCATGCCACAACAGTGAAACTTCCAGTAGCAAGAGCTTCTTTTGTACATTGGAGTCAAAACTATGCACGCAATGTATATTGCATCTCTCACCAATTTAGAAAGTCTATCTGATTGTGGTTATTTATAAATATTAGTTGCCAAGAAGAGAACTTCTTTTGACATGCAACCTTTTCATCTTCCTATTGTTAATGAGATGGAAGCTGATGCTTCCAAAAGAACCTAGTTCGAACAGGTTTTCCGCTTTAGTTGTTTAGCAATTTTGTTGCTTGATACTCCCAATGACAAAATGGAATCCAACCAGGTGTATCTTTTTTAATTTTATGTTTTTATATTTGGAGAGTAAAGTTCCTTTTATTTCCTTAGAATTCATAGCCCCTTTATATGAGTATGTTACAATCTTTCAATATTAAATTTTTTTAATAATTAACACTTCTTAGGAGAGTGCTCTCTATAAATTGTTTATTAAACTTATTCTTATTTCCTAATTGTTCAAGAAATGCTTAGGGAATGTGTTTATCATACACTAAAAGAAATCCAAAACTTTTTTAAAGCATACAAACGTAAAAAAATAAAAAATGTTTCTGCGAAGAAATATTGTTGTAGAATTGTTATCAAACACACTCTAGTAATCCCAAAATAGAAAAAAAAAGGACCTGTCCATAATTTACACAACCGAATTTAGTAATGTCTTAGAAAAAGGGATTGTCAAGGCCATGGCTAGGCTGGGCTCAGTGAAGCTGCCAGTCAAGCCTTGAACCGAGACTTGCTAATACAATCTAATCTTGTCTCCCTTCCTATTTGTCCCAAAATTTTCATCTTGAATCCTCCTCCTCACAATGTCGGGGACATTTGACAAAACATTGGGTATGAGACAGAAATTTTGTTTTTTTTGCCTGTTGGTTTGGCTTATTTATGCACATTATAGCCCACACTTTAAAAATGCTAAAAAGGATGTATAAAATTTAACATAATGATGGTTTACAAATAAACAACGAGGAAGGAAGATTTGAAATCAAATCACTTGGTGTGACAAGGGGAAGCGTTCTTAGTATTGTATGGTAATGTTCTAATCGCCAAATTGGCAACATGGCACAAATTTGCACTTCAATATCCATAGATAACTATTTGCTTCTCTATTCTTTTATCCACCGTCATACGTTAAGAATCAAGGAAATGCAACTTAGGTGTTGGGTGCCCACATTTACCTACACCAAGACATTTCCAAACGCGAATTTACCACCATGCCCATCTGTTACCCAAAAATGGAAAATGAGTGCTGTCGAGTTTTAGTCACTATAATAATACAAAGAAAGGCTAATTTATGCGGAAGGGGGAATGTGTTTGCAATAAGGGGCAATGTTAAGGCACCAGGATATAGACATGTTTATTAATCTTCTTCACCTCTAAGCACTTTCACTTCACCTCACGCTGAAAATGTAACAAAATCTGAATGTTAGTCATAAAAGAATCACTTAATCATTATGAAATTCTCATATCTAAGAGTTTGAGATTCACAATTGGAATAGAAAGGATTTGAAAATTCACGGGGTTTTCTAGATGATGAAAATATACTTGGAGCAATCAATGGAAGGGCTAATCTTGTAGGGAAGGTGGACACCACATTTGCCGGATAGTGCTGCAGCATTGCCTCCCTTGATTCTGGGAGTGGCTCTATAGGCATTCTTGAGACAACGACAAGCCACCCAATGGTCTGGTGGTTCTTGAGGCGGAGTTGAGTGCCCTCACGGAATCGCAACAAGCCCAAGACACCTTTGCTCCATTGTGCAGAAAGGTGAGGCAAGAAGCCAATCGAGAGACCACTTGCCCACATGTCAGGGCATCTGCAACATCTGTTGTATTATTTTTAATATAATAAAATAATAAACGTTTCATTTAAAATTGGATTTATAAGTGCGGAAACTTTCCTTTGTTTATTTTAGGAAAGTGTGTGTTATATAGTCCCACATTGGAAACCGAGATGTCGCAATCCAAGTTAATTAATAGGTACTGCCTATTAACTTTGATTTAATATCAAAAGACATGCCAATGCGTGTGCAGTGTACTAGCGAGGACGGTGTACCGTCCGAGCGCGCTCACGCACGCGCGGTGTGGGCAGTGGGCTGTTTAGGCGCTTTTGGCGCACGCACTTAGCACTTAGTAGCACGCTTCGAGCGAGATCAGATTTGAACCATCTATTTTGATCAACGGTAGATCTAGGGCGATGGAAGTAGATCCATAAGTGTCATCTTGATGGTTCAATCTAGACCGTTAGATCGTGCGGCCGAACGATCCAACGGCTCAGATCTGAACGTTGGCATTTGTATCCCTACAGAGAGGTGCACCCATACGAACAGAGTCATGAACTGTTCAGTAGAGGCACCTCAATGCCTATAAATCCCCTCTAGTTTCTCAACAACAGGAGAGTAGAAAATCTGAAGTTTTCTTAGTTCTTGAGTTTTGTCTGTGCTTCGTAAAACTCGGGAAACAACCTTGAGTTTGGGCTTCTTTGTATCTTGGGAGACAGTTCGCTGGTACCTCATAGGACCTTTCGTGAGGGGCGAATTACATCTTAAGGACAGCGACATAGTAACCTGCCTAGAAGCTCTAGCTGTCATACTGTAATCTCGTGCTCCTGATTACACCAAGTTTTATTTTTTAACAACATCTGGTGCTACCACAACCATGCAAACCAAAACAAGGAACATAACCTTCAGGACACTAGAATTGGCCATAGTTACACGTACTTCCAAGCTCCTTGATGCTCACTTGTCTCTTTCTTTTCTCCTAGTGTTTTGCTAGATCAATGCAATGACATATGCCTTTCTATGTGTTTATCTATAAGAGAAGGGCATAACAGACTTCTTTGGTGGTTTTGGTCTCCTTGTTTGGCTTGGAAGATTGATGGTGGTTGAGATTTTAATTATTTTCAATGTGTTTGTCGTTTTGCTTGCGTGGATTCTTTCTAAAATGGAAAGCGTAAATGATTTTTCTAATTAACTTTTTTTGGTTGGTTTCACATTAGAATTCTAATTTGAATGAACAAACTAGTAGGCTAACGGGACCATTTTGGGAAGCCTGGGTCACCTACTCATTTGATTTATGTTTGGATTTGTTTTTGTTTTTATAACCATCCCGTATTTACATATCTGAAAACTTCAATCATCTAGTGGTGATTATCCATGTGGTTCTTGTACCCACTACATGAAGCATTGATAGAGGAGTGTGTGGAAAGACCAATCAGCCCCTAGTGCAACCCAAAACCCTTGCGACTCAATATTTTTAGTGCACTCCCATCAGTCTCCATCTTTGTGCAAGATCCATGTGGGCGGTTGGTATTCTTTTATATTTTAATATGTATAATTTCATTGGTACAAATCCTGATTATAAATTATATGTCTATGGGAATGTTGAAGAAGCACAAAAAAGAGTAATATGCATAGGATATAGGTGTAGCACATTGAACATTACATAGAATGTGTGTAAATACAAGAATAGCTATTGTATTGAATTAAGACTAAGATTTCAAGAGTGACCAATCTAGGCCATGTACATTCTAGCAAATTTTCAGAACACGTATATCATTCATTTCCCCTTTCTCAATCTTACCGCTTCCTCTCTAAGTAACCATATCAAGTTAGGCGTTATAAGTCCCTTTAGAAATTAGAACAGGGCTTTCAAGATTTTTATTTCTAATTATCTTAATCAATTATAGTTCAGACTTAACTTTGATTGGGGGGGGGGGGTGTTGAGAATGGGATCTTTCTCAAAACACCTAGGAGTTGTTCATTTCAATGCTCAAGAACCATTCATGACACAACAATGAAACCTCCAGTAGCAAGAGCTTCTTTTGTACGTTGGAATCCCTACTATGCACGCGATGTATAATGCATCTCTCACCAATTTAGAATGTCTATCTGATTGTGGTTATTTATGAATATTAGTTGCCAAGAAGAGAACTTCTTTTGACGTGCAACCTTTTCTCCTTCCTATTGTTAATGAGATGGCTGATGCTTCCAAAAGAACCTAGTTCGGAACAGTTTTCCACTTTAGTTGTTTAGCAAGTTTGTTGCTTGATACTCGCAAATGACAAAATCGAATCCAACCTGATGTATCTTTTTTAATTTTATGTTTTTATTTTTGGAGAGTAAAGTTTCTTTTAATGAATTAAAGGATTACAAGAGTGATCCGTCACATGCTTGATCCACGGTTTTAGTCTATCAACAATAATAAATACAAATAAAGACAATCAAAAGCAAGAATAGTTCAATTAATGAATTAAAGGATTACAGGAGTCCAAATACTCCAATAAAATAATCAATGAAAGAATAATAAATCAAAAGAATACGAGTTCAGCGTAAGCAATTAAAAAAGAGTTAAATTATTTTCTTTCCAGTTTCTTTTTCTAAAGCTAAGTAATGTTTTTCATAAATTTCTAAAAACTGAGTCCTCCAGTTCTTCTCCATTTGTTGAGCAAATTGCCTGGCAACTTGTCTCCTCTGCCCATCAATGGGTGCGATAAGCGCATTCCATGCACTCGCAGGAGCTCCCGCACAGGCTATCTCCATTTCCCATTATCGATGCCACATCTTCTTCATACGGGAAGGTTCCTTCATAGGAAGCCAATCCATCTTCCGACACATTTCCTCCATCTACGCAGACTAATAAAACATATACAAATAAAGGAATGAGTTCTGGAGAACTCAGTAAGAACATTAACAATTCCCATCCATATGTCCAAACAAATCAGAAATGGATATATGATGTGTGATATGGAGAGTTTATGATCTGACCGGGTTCATACCTGGTCCGACCCTCGACCCCGGTAGAGATGGAGAAAACCGAATCGCTCCCGAGCGAACCGGAGCCGGAAGATGGCTTGATGAAGAAGAAAGCTTATTCGGCTGCAAGCGTGCCCTAATCTTACTTATGGATTAGGGTAATCACCCTGATGACAACAGACTCAAACTGACGGCTGCGGATAATCATCATCAAAGGGATAACTATCGCATAACCTAACGGTTATCTCAGGAGTCCTCTACTAGCCCAAACTAGTAGAAGTCTATCGCTCAACGGATCTTATTGATAAGATCCAACGACTACCCGAAGAAGGCTCGAGTGCATCCAACGAAGGAGATTCGAAGGTACACTCTATATAAACCTCACTACCATACAAGGTGAGGGACGGATCAATCGATCAAAAAGGATACTATCTGAGACTCAGGTTCAGATACATACTGATAGATCCAAACTATCAGCGTCCCGCTATCTAGATCACCTTTCCCGTTTCTTCATTCATTAGCTCGTGCTTCTAGCAGAGCCGTTTGTGATTAAGTTCATCAACTGACTTAGCCTTCGGAGGTGGACTCCCGACCCCAGCGGTCGGGCCACATCTGACGCTTTTGTTTTGCAGGACATCACGAGGAGATCCAAGGGCTGAGCAGATTTTGGATGCATCATTTGGCGCCGTCTGTGGGAAAGACTTGAAAAAGCCATGGTGACTAGATCGGCAGCCGCAGCAGCCGCTGCACAACGCAATTCCGGTGTTCAGATACCTAGGGTGAATAATCCAGATATTCCCCAGGAAAGCCAAAATCCTATCGAGGTGGATGATGGCCAGGGAGGACGTAATCTTCCTCCTGATACAATCCAAGATCAATTGGATCAGGTAAAGATTCAACTCTTGGAGGTGAGCCAAGCACTCCGCATGCTCACCAGACGGGTGGTTTTACCACAAGAACCTGATCAACACGATTCAGGGAGATGTGCATTACCACGTGACCAAAGAATGGCTGAAGACCGGAATGTTGATCAGAATTTCCGTGAAGGAGACCGAGGACTTTGGAGGACTGATGATCAACCAAGGCGAGGCGATCGGTTCGACAGACCGCAAGAGAGTACAACTGATTCAAGTACAAGGTTGGATACGGGGGTAAGAACTCACTCACCCTATCGTCGAAGAACCGTTCGTGATGATCGAGCGATTCGTGACGAGAGAAACGTTCGTGAAGGACGGGCTGTTCGTGATGATCGAGTAGCACGTGATGATCGTGTTAATCGAGGTCGTGATCGTATTGCTGAAGATCACCCGACCCAGATTGGTCAAGAATTGGCCAACATCAATGAGAAGTTAGGGCAATTGGCTAAGGGAAGAATAATCGAGGATATTTACTCGGTCATTCGGAAGACTCCTTTTGCTTGAGCCAATTGCGGGATATCGGTTTCCCCATAACTTCCGTTTGCCTACCTTCTCAACATTCGATGGCTCCGGAGATCCAACAGCTCACATCGGCTATTACCAACAAACCATGGCGGTTTCGAGTAATTCGATGAAATTTTATGCGGGGTTTTCGGTTCATCTCTAATTGGAGCGGCACAAAAGTGGTTTTCTAACCTCCCCTCGGGAAGGATCGTAAACTTTGACCCAATTCATAGGACGATTCCGAGTGGGATACAGAGTCAAGAAAACGGAAGAAACCTTGTTTACTTGTCAAACAAGGAAAGAACGAATCGATCGAGAGTTTCCGAAAAGATTTAACAAAGTGACGATGGAGATAGAAAACTTGGATGAACAGTAGCCGAACCGCTCTATTCACAGGACTCACAAATCGGAAACTCCTGGAGTTATTACTACGGGATATACCCACGACTTATGCTTGAGTTGGTACGAGAGATGCCGAAGCGAGCTGAAGTCATGGAGATTCGGATGCGCGCCAAGGAGATAATAAAGTCTCCAATAAGGAACAAAAGGCTCCTGAGCAGAAGCAGAAGCCAAAAAAGAATGTTCGCGATCGGGTTGGAAGATCCCAACCTTGGCGCCAAAGATCCCCCGGTAGAAGTGAGTACACTCCATTGAATGCTCCTCGGGCCGATATTTTGAATATCCTCAAAAGAAAAAATATTTTGAAGTGGCCGCCTAAAATTCTTTTGAAACCCGGAGAGCAGCTGGATCGGGAAAAGTATTGCCGATTCCACAAGGACTATGGTCATTACACTAATGATTGTCGTCATCTGAAGGCAGATATTGAAAGATTGATATCTCAGGGACATCTGTCCAGTTTTGTTAGCAGGAGAAGGGAGGAGCCACGTGGGCCACGTGCGGCTGCCCCTAAAAGGAATCATTCGGTTAGTTCAGAACGATCGAGGGAGGCCCCGAAGTCTAAAAAAGGCAAGGAGGTGATTGAAGCTGCTACTCGGTCACCGATTCTTACCATCTTCGAGGGACTAGAGCCCGAATCATTCTGGAGTCTGAAAACCAAATCCAAATTTGTTGGAGCCGGAGAGTCGCAGAAGCGGAAGAAGCTGAATGGCGAAGATTCTATCACCTTTAGCGAAGAAGACGAAAGAGATGTTTGTTTACCTCATGATGATGCTATAGTCATCAAGGTAGAGATTGCACGGCGGGAAGTGCATAGAGCATTGATTGATACAGGGTCTGTAGCTGACCTAATTTCTTACGAAGTGTATCAAAAATTGAAGGTGGATCAGGACTTGATGAAACCTTCATCTACACACCTATATGGCTTTGCAGGGTCATCTGCAGTAGCGGAAGGATCGGTTCAGTTGGATCTTTCCATTGGAAGTTTTCCTAAAGAAACAACTGTCCGAATCAATTTTTTGGTGGTTCGAGAACTACTAGCCTATAATATGATTCTCGGGCGACCATCTTTATCCAAGATAGGTGCTATTGTTTCAACAAAGCACCTGAAGATAAAATTCTCGACGATATGGGAATCGGTCAAGTCTCCTCCGACCCGAGGAAGATCTCTCGGCGGTGTTATGTTGCCTATTTAAAAGACAAGGAGGGTCCGAGGAAGGTTACTGCCCTCCCCATAGAAGTTCGAGATGATCGGAAGAGACAGAGATGCAAAGGCCCGAACCAGTGGAGAAAGCTGGAGCAAATCCAACTGTGTACCGAGGATGAGAAAA
The DNA here is from genome assembly GCF_041222555.1 of Hakea prostrata. Lineage (NCBI taxonomy): Eukaryota > Viridiplantae > Streptophyta > Magnoliopsida > Proteales > Proteaceae > Hakea > Hakea prostrata. The sequence continues at coordinate 19,909,189 of NC_142604.1, forward strand.
AGATTACTTATGTCGGGTCCGAACAGATGGAAGAGTTTAAAGATGAGTTGAAGTTATTTCTTCAACGGAATAAGGATGTATTCGCATGGTCCGATGAGGACATGCCGGGGATCAATCGGGCCATCGCAGAGCACAAACTCTAGATAGACCCTAAGGTGAAACCAAGTGATACTGAAAAGAAGAAATTTCTCTATTTAAAAGTATGAAGCCGTTCGAAACGAAGTTGAAAAACTTAAGAATTCTGGTTTCATAGAACCAATCGAGTGCCCAACTTGGTTGGCCAACGTGGTGATGGTGAAAAAGGCGAATGGGAAGTGGAGGATGTGTACGGACTACACGGATCTAAACAAAGCTTGCCCAAAAGATTGCTACCCGCTGCCTCGGATTGACCTCTTGATAGATGCTACTGCAGGATATGAAACTTTAAGTTTCATGGATGCCTACTCGAGGTATAATCGGATCCTTATGAATAAGGAGGATGAGAAGTATACGGCTTTCATGACTGATCGTGAAAGCTATTATTACAAGGTCATGCCTTTTGGCCTAAAGAATGCAGGAGCAACATATCGAGGGGCCGTCAACAAGATTTTCAAAGAGCTGATAGGAAAGAATGTTGAAGCATATGTTGACGACATGCTTGGTGAAAAGCTTTACAAAAGCAAATCACATTGCAGATTTGATCGAGGTTTTCTCGATCGAGGAAACATCAAATGAGGTTGAACCCCGAAAAATGTGCCTTTGGAGTCTCCTCGGGCAAATTCTTGGGTTTCATGGTATCACGAGGGGAATTGAGGCAAATCCTGCCAAAATACAAGCTCGATTGATATGGAGGCTCCCAAAACCGTTCGGGATGTACAATGTTTGACAGGAGAGTTGCTTGCCTTAAATCGATTTATCTCCAAGTCCGGAGAAAAATGTTTGCCTTTCTTCAAGGCGCTTAAAGACCTAAAGGGCGATAAGGAAGCAAAGTGGACTGAAGAGTGCCGAAAGCTTTCGAGGAATTAAAAGAAGCACTTGGACAACCACCGATCCCGTCCCGGAAACGAGAAGGGGGAAATATTACAGCTATATCTAGCGACATCCCTTTCGGCGGTCAGTGCAGTACTTGTTCGGGAGAAAGATAAGAAACAATGGCTGATTTACTATGTAAGCCACGTGTTGTTAGATGCGGAGACGAGATATTCACAGATTGAGAAGCAGGCTCGGCTCTCATGATGGCCGCCGGGAAGCTAAGGCCATATTTTCAGGCTCATCCAATTGAGGTATTTACAACTTTTCCTCTTAGTAAAGTTCTTAACAAACTTGATTTGTCTGGAAGGATGGTATCCTGGTCGGTTGAGCTAAGTGAGTTCCAAGTGAGTTTTAAGCCCAGAACTGCAATCAAGGCTCAAGCATTAGCCGACTTTGTAGTAGAAACTACTACACCAGTGGAAATCCCATTATACCAACCACTTGGGAGGTATATGTGGATGGTTCGAGTAATAAAGATGGAGCAGGCGCTAGAATTCTATTAAAATGTCCAGCAGGATTTATTATTCGATATGCTTTGAGATTCGCATTTGATGCAAGTAATAATGAAGCGGAATATGAGGCCCTGATAGCAGGACTTCGGTTGTCAAAGGCATTAGCTATTGTAGATGTTACTATTTATAGTGACTCTCAGCTTATAGTCAACCAAGTCCAGGGGGAGTATGGCTTTAAAGAACCACGCTTGCAAAAATATCGGGAGATAGTGCAGGCATTTCAGAACCAATTTCAGAATTTGAAGATATCTCAGATTTCGAGGAATGAAAATTCAGTGGCAGATGAGCTATCCCGACTAGCCAATGCCAAGGAAAAGAATCTAGACCCTTCGGTCTACATTGAAGAGATAACTTTTCCAAGTTATCATGAGAAAGAAATTTCTTATATTGAAGCGAACGTTGCTTGGATGGATCCATTAATCGAATATCTAAGAGATGATAAGCTACCCGAGGATCCAAGAGAGGCAAGGTTGATCAAGATTCGATCAGCTAGATTTGTCATTCGGAATGGGAGACTATACAAAAGATCTTATGTTGGACCCCTTATGAGATGTATAGGCCCCGAAGGAGCAAAATCAGCTTTGGCTGAGGTTCATGAAGGAATTTGTGGCGCTCACATGGGTGGCGAGCCCCGGCCCACAAAATTCTAAGACTTGGGTTATATTGGCCTAAGATCCAAGAGGCTGGTATGGACTACGTTCGTCGATGTAGTAACTGTCAAATTCATGCTACAAGATATCGAAGCGCTCGGCGGAAATTATGACTTCAATTCTAAATCCCATTCCCTTTGCAATGTGGGGAATTGATATCATGGGCAAGTTCACCAAGGCATCAAAGTGGACGGGAATATCCGATAGTAGCAATTGATTACTTTACAAAATGGGTAGAAGCCGATGCTGGCGACAATTATGGAGAAAAAAGTGGAGAAATTTGTGCTTGAATCAATCATATATCGCTTTGGGATTCCAAAGATAATTGTCACTCGACCATGGTACTCGGTTCGATCTGTCCACAATTTGAGCAATTCTGTGGAACATATATGATCGAGCATCGTATGTCCTCAGTGGCATACCCCCAAAGCAATGGCCAGGTAGAGGTTACTAACCGAACGCTACTGGAAGGAATAAAGAGAAGACTCGAAGCTGACAAAGCTTCTTGGGTCGAAGAACTACATAATGTATTGTGGGCTTATAGAACTACGGTTCGAACACCTACAGGAGAAACTCCATTCAGGTTGGCATATGGATCCGAAGCATTGGCACCTGTGGAGATAATGGCGGGGACGTTACGGGATCGTGAGTTCGAGGAAAAAGCGAATGAACAAGGACTGCTTGATAGTCTTGATTTGTTGGACGAAGTTCGGGCAAAGGCAATAGCACAAACTCAACATTATCAAAGAAGGATAGCGTCTCATTATAATACTCGAGTGAAGAATCGTCGGTACTTAGCCGGAGATTTGGTGTTGAGAAACACCCTAGCTTCCGATCCGCGTCACCAAAGAAAGTTGGACCCTTCCCCGGGAAGGACCTTATATGGTTGTGAAACCGGTCGGTTCAGGAACTTACAGGCTGAAGAACATAGATTCCCAGAAAGAGTTGGATCGTTCGTGGAATGCTAGGCATCTCAAAAAGTTTTATCCTTGAGGATGATTTCAATTTTGTTCGCGATGTAATCATTTTCAACTCAATCAATGCAATTTTTGGCTTTCAACAAACTATCTTTTGATTGGGGGGCATCATACACCACATTCAAGAACAAGATCCAACTATAAGGCATCGGATGAAAATTCGTGTGGGTCCTTTAACACTTCAACATTTATGGAAAATCTTTCGAACTTTCTTAAGTCGGGGCATCGGATGAAAATCCGAGTGAGTTCCTTTTGCAAGGCGTCGGTTTGAAACCCGAGTGAGTTCCTTCGAGACTTATTGAATTTTTGAATTATCCTTAAGTATAAGGCATCGGTTTAAAACCCGAGTGAGTTCCTTCTCAGACTTATTGTATTTCTCCGGAAATCCTTAAGTATAAGGCATCGGTTTAAAACCCGAGTGAGTTCCTTCTCAGACTTATTGTATTTCTCCGGAAATCCTTAAGTATAAGGCATCGGTTTAAAACCCGAGTGAGTTCCTTCTCAGACTTATTGTATTTCTCCGGAAATCCTTAAGTAAAGGCATTGTTTCAGACAACTAAGACCTAATGCAACGGCGATTCAAGTGGCTAGCAAAGTTCAAAGATAAAGTAATTTCTTATTTCTTCAGAAGATCCAAAGAGGCCAGTATCAAAATAATTACAAGAGCTCGATACAATCTCTGATCAAAGAAGAAAGTCATTACAGTGATTTGTTAACAAGTTATACAAGATCGACGAGACTTTGCTAGAACAAACATATGGTCAACCATTGGTGGGAAGTCAAGGAAAAGAAGAGAAGAAATGAGGATTACAAATTTTTTTTTCGATATTTAGAAAATCCTCCGCAATTTCATACTCTTTGTCCAGCTTGTCCAGGAGGAGAATGGTCCTCGACAAAACTCGCATTCGGCACAAGCTCGTCATAATTGACTTCTTCCAGCGGAGAATAAACAGGAGAATCTTCCAGATATTGCATAATATCTGGATCGGAAGGTGGAGGATCAATCTTATCCTTGGTCTAGTCGGGAGGAGGAATACCCAGGTCGGTAAATACTTCAGGATGGCAAACAACACTGTAGGGAGTCGTATCAAAATGAGGATCTTTCCTTAATATTGATTCCCATACTTCGTTCTCACCATCCCGGTACGCCTGCAAGTTATAAGCATTCAGCATATCAACAAAAGGCTTACTTGTGTAAATACTTGAAGACGTAGGCTCTGCGAACATCGGTTGGAAGGGATTCGGGCAAAGGAACGACAGCTTGCCTTTCGGGTAATGTTTCAAATCCTTTAGCTTCTGACTTTCCAACTGTCCGCTCCAGTCGCCGGATCTTCTCCTTGGCATCATCCAAGTCCAACCGAAGACGACCAATCATCGAATTCTTTTCTCCTGCCACCTCCCAAGCTAGATTCCGAAGGCGAGCAATCTCAACATCTTTAGCTTCAGAGATTTCCCGAAGCCTAGAAACTTCATTGCTCAACCTACTGAGTCTAGTGATTGCTTCCACTTGTTTGTGGAAGTTACCAAAGAAGACTCCACGCAAACAACTTTCGAGTTAGCGAGGAGCAGAAAAGTAATTTTTCAAAATCGAGGATAATGAAGAAAGACTTACATCACCAAGTGACTTCGTAAAGACTTCATCCGGAAGTTTGGAAAGAATTGCGCTCTCGAAGTCATTCGAGCAGCGGTACACCATTCCAACGCTCATCAAACTCGTTTGACACTAATTCAAGCGAAGGATGAGAAGGATGAACTACACTAAACAAAGGCTGAGCTTCATCACTTGTCACCCGACGGCGCTTCCTAGTGGCAAAATCCTCCAACTCGGAAGGAGAGGAGGAGGATGCCAAGCAGGCACTGGAGTTAGAAATAGGAGCAGCACCTGCTGGGACCACACCTTCATCAGACGCCAACATAGTTGCCTCGGATGCCCGAAGAGTCTTCTTCGGGGTGTGCACCAACAGCTCACCAACAGGCTCACCAGCGGGAGTGCCGGCAGCACCATCGGCAACGGAGTGATCAAGATCTTCCGGGAAAGGCGAGCGATCACTTCGGGCAAAGGAGGCGTAGGGACGGCATCAACGAAGCTGCAGGAATCGACTTGAAGATTCACCGCCAGCGGTCGCCTTACGTTTGGAGGATTCACTAGCTGAAACCGCCACACTGGCCCCAACCACCACCGACGCAACCTTTTTCTTGCAAGATTTTGCTCTGATAAAGTTCGGGTTGATCTTGGGAGCCACTATGCAAAACAACAAAAAACCAGCCGTATCGAGACGAGAAATAAACGACAAGCAACAATGGGGAAACCCTAGTTTTCTAAAGCTTCGACAGACCAACAAACTAAACCCCAAGTATAACTACATGTGCAATTTACTTCGGGGGAAGTGGGGAAAGAGATGAGAAATCAAAAAACTCACTTGTTCGAGAAATGGATAGAGCTGTCGTTGGAGTACGAGGAATACGGAAGCAGGCCGAAGGATGAAAGGTTGCTTTGGCACTTTAGCAAATCTATCTTGCAGAAGTCAGGATAGATGGAGAGAACACACGAAGGCTTTAAATAGCCTAAGGTATAAGACGACGGTTGAAGGCTAAGGACAACCGACGACCCAGATCGAAACGACGCTTCGAAATCCGCAAAAAGCAAGATCAACGGTCGAAGGGATGCCACATGGAAACATGTGGAAGCGAGCACCTGATGCAGAGAAACCTCCAATCGTCGCACTGCCATTAAAATAATGGATGTATTTCCAATTCATTGGAAACAGTGAATGGTATACAAAAGCAGGAAAACGTTTGAACTTCGCAGAAGGGAAACGTTCGGACTTTGCAATAAATGAAGTAGTGGGGAAGATTAACGCATCTTCACAATATTCCTACAAGATCATTATTCGGCGAGGAATGAAAAGTTAAGTGATAAGTTTTATCATTAATACTTTGATATTCAAGGCAATACTTCTGCAGGAGACGGGGAAATTTTGAGGCCAACATGAATAAAGAAATTTCTATTCATTAAATTGAGGGTACATCTTTACAAAAGAACAACTCCCTAAGCCTTTTCTTCATTGTTGCCCGAGGGACCCTGGTCGGGATGACTTTTCTCAGGACCATGAGAAGAGCCTTCCTCAAGAGTGGCATCGGCTGAATCCTCTACAGCAACAACTTGAGACTCGGCTTGTGATTTCTCCTCTGGAAGTGCCGGCTCGTCATCTAGATATGCCTCATATTGAGGGTCAGCTGGAAAAGGATCATCTACTCCCTGAGCCCAGTCTGGGAGATCCATACCAACTTTCCCGAAGACCTCTGGGTGGCATACCTTGCGAAAAGGAGCAGTGTCGAAGTTAGGGATCGTTCCAAGGATCTGCTCCCAAATGTCGTTCGCCCCATGCGATAAGCCCGAATGTTGTAGAAACCTAGCAATTCAGAGAAAGGTACGCTGTCCAGGTATTTCCGAATGCACTCCTTCCGAAGGTCTGGCTTTATATGCTCAGGCTTGCTAGGGATTGCCAACTTCAGATGTTCTTCGAGATCCCTACTTTTGATTTCGAGGCTGTCAACAAACAACGTGGCAGCTGCCTTTTGCTTCCCCGGCCTCGCGCTCGGCAGCAGAGACACGAATTCTCGAAGCTTCAAGAGCTTCCTTGAGGGAGATCACTTCTTCCTCATGCTTTTTCTGCAGCTCCATGGTAGCTGCAGTTAGCTGGTCTATTTCAGAATTGGCCTTGGCCAATTTCTCTTCACAAGTTTGCAGCAAGGAGCTGGTGCGACCAACCCGGCTCAATGCTTCCATGTGTTGATAAAAGCTCAACACAAAGCATTCCCGGGAAGACGGAAGATATCGAAGAAGTCATAAGAAATTATGAAAACATAAGTAAGCAAGAAGACCGATACCTTGTAGATTGACTAACAAGGGAGGTGTCATCCAGGGCTTCAAATTCCTGGTGATCAGAAGGAGCAAGATTGAGGGAGCTCCACTCTGCAGCTTTCTCAGGATCCCGAGTGACCCTGTCGGTCATCTTCAGGGTCCACTGGGGGATGAAGACCTCCTCACCATCCGCTGAAGCTTTGGATTTTTTGTTGGAGGGAGCATCAATTGTGTCATGCCTCCTCTTGGTTCGGACGGAGGAGGAGACGTTAGCCCTCTCCACCATTGGTTTCTTCCCTTTACCCGAAGCATCGGCTACGGGCCCGATATTCCCGATACCCCCGTAAGAGGGGTCGGGAGAGGGAAGAGAAGCCTCTTGATTTGCAGTCAAGACCCCGGGCGATCGTTGCTCGGCTGTCACAACGGCCCTAGTGGCCTTCACCCGTAGGCTTTCGGGGTTCGTTCGGGAGGCACCGCAAAGAAGAAGGACAAGAATCGAAATTCAAGACATATCACTTCAGTCAAATCAAAGGATGATGGTTAGAAGCTCACAATGAGCCAAGCCCCAAGATCTTGAAGGATGGAGTTATACTCCATTTCATATCCATGTATCTCTTGATACCACGGAATGGATTTGATCTTCCCGATGGCCGCCTCGTCTTCTTTGGATAAGGGAAGGCCCCGGTTACTTTCGCACGAAGAAGTAAACCTCCTCCAGGTGGTCGGGAAGTTAAGATCTGATGGAGGCGCTCGACGAGAAAAAGTATCGTTCGCGCCATCTTTTGTGATTAGAAGGGCAAGTTCCTTTGACAAGGATGCTGCCCCTCCAATCAAGTTCATCCTTATTGCGTTTGGAAAGAAAGACCCATCCGGGAGGATGGGAGATAGAAAGAACATGAAAATGTACAAAAAGAGAAAGAGATGGCGTAATGCCAAGCTCAAAACACAAACCCAAGAAGCCGACGATGAGACGCCAGCTATTGGGGAGGAGCATTCCGGGACAAATGTTCCAGTGATTCAAAACTGCGGAGAATAAAGGATTTAAAAAGGGAAAGCGAACCCCGCTTTCTAGTGCATCTATGTACAGAGAAAATTCACCCGAAAGGGATGAATCAACCCTCTCATCAGGGTGGGGAGCCCTAACCTGATAAGAGGAAGGAAGGTCAAAATCTTGGACAGCTGAAAGAAGGGTTTCTCCATTATAAATGGAAGGAACAGAGCCGCACCCACCATTGGACCCGGAGGTTTGAGGCTGCCTAGAAGACTCGACAATCTTGGAAGATCCAGGACTCGAGAAGGACAGGAGAAGTTTCGGTTTTTCTTTCAAAACCTTTTGAGAAACTTCAGCGAACTCTTGCCGAGGACGGTTAGGGTTTTGTTATCACTATTCGACTATTCGGGAGCAGGAGAAGCAAGAGCATCACTGCTATCACCAACATGGGGTACTAAAGAAGCCCTATCGTCCGCCATTACTCGTTTCAGTAAACTACAAAAGAAAAAGACCAAGAAACTTACCGATTCGGTGAGACGGAGGCTTGAGAGCGGGAAGGCGCGAAGCGGACAACAAGGGTTCAAATTCCGGATAGGAAGAATGAAACCTACGAAGACAACGAACTGCTTTTAAAACTCCCGCACGAGTGTTCGGGAATCTGAACGATCGAGATTGATTCAAAATCAACGATCAAGATTGAAAGACGTTTTGAAAGTTTGAACTCACGAATCCGAAATAGGCATTCGGAAACCGTCGCTTGGATGACGTGAGCCACGACAGATCAACTGCAACGAAGATACGTGGCCTTACACTCACAACGCTCGAGGAAAAGTGACCACCGCATTAAATGTGATATGACATTTAATGAAGCACGCAGAGATCATCACCTGACGACGAACCCAGTTAAAAACCAAGCCCTCGGGATCGACCGAACGCTTGGTCTGGGGGGCTCGTGATATGGAGAGTTTATGATCTGACCGGGTTCATACCTGGTCCGACCCTCGACCCCGGTCGAGACGGAGAAAACCGAATCGCTCCCGAGCGAACCGGAGCCGGAAGATGGCTTGCTGAAGAAGAAAGCTTATTCGGCTGCAAGCGTGCCCTAATCTTACTTATGGATTAGGGTAATCACCCTGATGACAGCAGACTCAAACTAACGGCTGTGGATAATCATCATCAAAGGGATAACTATTGCATAACCTAACGGTTATCTCAGGAGTCCTCTACTAGCCCAAACTAGTAGAAGTCTATCGCTCAACGGATCTTATTGATAAGATCCAACGACTACCCGAAGAAGGCTCGAGTGCATCCAACGAAGGAGATTCGAAGGTACACTCTATATAAACCTCACTACCATACAAGGTGAGGGACGGATCAATCGATCAAAAAGGATACTATCTGAGACTCAGGTTCAGATACATACTGATAGATCCAAACTATCAGCGTCCTGCTATCTAGATCACCTTTCCCGTTTCTTCATTCATTAGCTTTGTGTTTCTAGCAGAGCCGTTTGTGATTAAGTTCATCAACTGACTTAGCCTTCGGAGGTGGACTCCCGACCCCAGCGGTCGGGCCACATCTGATGCTTTTGTTTTGCAGGACATCACGAGGAGATCCAAGGGCTGAGCAGATTTTGGACGCATCAATGTGTATGAGTGCAAAGTATGAATGCTGCTAAGATCTAACTATGCAAGTCTCTAGCAGTTGACATGCTTTAAGATATAACACCAGCCCTCCTCTGGGTAGGTCTAGTCACTCTGATCCGGCAAGGACTGGTTACCTCTGTAGAGATCCTGGGTAAAATGGAAAGGCCACACCTGGCTCTCAAACCATGGCAGGGGTTAAGTCAACACTCTCTCACCACGACCATTGGCATGAGTACTGGCGCATGTCGGGGTTTCTAATCCAATGCAAGGTCATACAGGTAACATACTACATGAAGTCCAGATACATCCCCTATGGCACCAACCAACTCGGTTCAGTATCCTTCGCAACCTAGGAATGAGAATACTCACGGACTGGCTACCCTATTGAACTTTATTCCATAACCCTATGGTCATCCACATATTGTTGGGGAGGAATGCTCTCATGACTACTCTTGACACCCGGTCCGTTCCTTGGACGTCCATGAGCCCAACCCTAACATATGCAACCCTACCATTTATATGACTAACAGTAGACCATCGTCACATCACTATCATCACGGGTCATCCGATTTCAATTCCCCTACCGAAAGGGTAGTAGCATGTGGGGTACCTAGCCATGCAACTCTAGACTCTACCTAAGAATGTCATCCAATAGTTAAGACATTGCTGGAGACATCAGCAGGCATGTGTCCCATACCACAGCCTTCTGATATCCCAAGCTAAGATATCCAAATAGAATATCTATTCCATCAGAACCACATACTATCAACCATCACCATATCACATTCATAATTGACAAAGTGCATGTATAAACAATACAAACAGCAGTCATATAATAAGATCAACATGTGAAACATGGTTACAACAACATATAAAATGAAAGATTAATAATAACAGACACTGGACTAGCATGTTCGAGTCAATTCATAAAGACAGGATTGTATGCCCTTACTTGCATATAAGTAATTCGTCCGTAAAAAGAAATCCGTAAGCAATTATAAACTTTCTCTTCAAACAGAGGACACCTATACATAGGGTTACAATAAGGTATAAGTCAAATAAATCAAATCAAATCAGATCAAAACCAAAAGCCATTTGGTCACTGGAAACTAGCCGGTCGCTCGAGCCGGTCGCTTAGGTTGAGCCACCACCACTAGTGACCACCCCAAAAACAGAGAGTTTCAGATTGAAACTCAAGCTTCTGATCATCCATTTTCAATTGGAATTTTGAATGATCATAATCTGAATTTCGAATCTATTACTCTCATAACCACGGGCGATACTAAACCTAAACAAAGACATCAATTTGGTTATCCGTAAACCTCCCTCTTGATTAGATTAGCCCTTTTCATGAAAGCAGGGTTTTGTTTTTAGATCTGATCTCACCAAGATTAACAAAAAGGTAGGCGGTGCAATAGAAGGATCAAGAACAACCAAAGGGAAACACTAATCTACTTTTATCATAGCAAGTGGTGATGCATAAGTGAACAGGGAATCACTTACCACAACCAGATAAACTATGAATGATAGTAGAACCTTCTGGGACTTTAACTGCGCTTCAGATTTGCTTCTAGCACTTCTCCACAGCCGTCTAACCTCCAAAAACGGTAACTATGAATAAAATATTCGTAAAATAGGTGAGGGTTACTATTTATAGGAGTCAGGGGGAAAAATAGGGCAAAATCCCGCAACCAGAACCAGGCGGTCGCTTGAGGCAGTCGCTTTGTTCAAACGACCGCCACTAGCAACCGCCCCCATGTATTTTGTTATACAAGGGTGCTTTGCTAGGGGGGTTGATGTCCAAGTACAACCTAGCCCTAAAGAAGACATGGGGAAGATCTTACCTTCATTCCGGACATCTCCATACATCACTTGCCTTCCAGAAGTCCAACTACCAAGCAAGGCAGGCTCTTCAGTCAGAGAATCCAGATCCATGGGTTCAGGGTATGGATCATGGACTTCTATCCGGATACTGCACAAATTTACCCGACTAGACCTTCGGGTTCTCGGACTTGCAATTTGGATCCCGGGTTAGCAATATAGGGGTTGTTACCCCTAGGGCAACCGAAAACCCATGCAACTCAATATCTTTATTGCACTCCCATCCGTCTCCATCTTCGTGCATGAGCCATGCGGTTGGTATTCTTTCTTATTTTAATATATATCATTTCTTTTGTACAAATCTTGATTACAAATCATATGTCCATGGGAATGTCGCAGAAGGACAAGAAAGAGTAATATGTACAGGATATTGGCATACACCATTGAACATTACAAGGAATGCCTGTAAATACAAGAGTAGCTATTGTATTGAATTAGACTGTAAGATTTGAAGAGTGATCAATCTAGGCCGTGTACTCTCTATCAAATTATCAGAACAGATATATCATTCATTTCCCCTTTCTCAATCTTACTGCTTCCGCTCTGAGTAACCATATAAAGTTAGCCGTTGAAAATCACATAAGCAATTTGAACGGGGCTTTCAAGATCTTTATTTGCAATTATAATAATCAGTTATAGTTTAGACTTATGTTTGATTGGGGGGGGGGGAATGGGATCTTTCTCAAAACACCAAGGATTTGTTCATTTCAATGCTCAGGAACCATTCACGCCACAACAATGAAACCTCCTGTAGCAAGAGCTTCTTTTCTACGTTGGAGTTCCAACTATGCACGCGATGTGTAATGAATCTCTCACCAATTTAGAAAGTCTATCTGATTGTGGTTATTTATCAAAATTAGTTGCCAAGAAGAGAACTTCTTTTGACCTACAACCTTTTCTTCTTCCTATTTTTAATGAGATGGAAGCTGATGCGTCCAAAAAGAACCTAGTTCAGAACAGTTTTCCACTTTAGTTGTTTAGCAAGTTTGTTGCTTGATACTCGCAAATGACAAAATGGAATCAAACCAGGTGTATCTTTTTTAATTTCATGTTTTTAATTTTGGAGAGTAAAGTTTCTTTTATTTTCATAAAATTCATAGCCCATTTCAATGAGTATGTTATAATCTTTCAATATATATTTTTCTAATAAATTATACTTAGAAGAGTGCTCTCTATAACTTGTTTATTAAACTTATTCTTATTTCATAATTGTTCTAGAAATGCTTAGGTAATGTGTTTATCATATACTAAAAAAAATTCCAAAACTTTTCTGAAGCATACAATCGTAAAATATAAAAAAAAAAAAAAAAAAACCACAAAGAAATATTGTCGGAGAATTGTTATCAAACACACTCTAGTAATCCCACAAAAAAAGAAAAAAAGAAAAAAGGACCTGTCCATAATTTATACAACCTAATTTAGTAATGTCTTAGAAAAAGTGATTGTCAAGGCCATCGCTAGGCTGGGCTCAGTGAAGCTGCCAGTCAAGCCCTTGAACTGAGACTTGCTAATGCAATCTAATCTTGTCTCCCTTGTTTGTCCAAAAATTTTCATCTTGAATCCTCCTCCGCACAATGTCAGGGACATTTGACAAAACATTTGGTATCAAACAAAAATTTTATTTTTTTTGCCTGTCGGTTTGGCTTGTTTATGCATGTTATAGCAACCACTTTAAAAATACTAAAAAGGATGTATAAAATTTACCACAATGATGGTTTACAAATAAACAACGGGGATGGGAGATTTGAAATCAAATCACTTGGGGTGAAAAGGGGAAGCGTTCTAAGTATTGTATGGTAATGTTCTAATGGCCAAATCGGCAACATGGCACAAATTTGCCCTTCGATATCCCTAGAAAACTATTTGCTTCTCTATTCTTTTATCCACTGTCATATGTTAAGAATCAAGGAAATGCAACTTAGGTGTTGGGCACCCACGTTTACCTACACCAAGACGTTTCGAAACACGAATTTACCACCATTCCCATCTATTACTCAAATATGTAAAATGAGTGCTTCCGAGTTTTAGTCACTATAATAATATAAAGAAAGGCAAATTTTATGCGGAAGGAGGAATGAGTTTGCAATTAGGGGCAATGTTAATATTTATTTCGTAGTCACCCAAACTAGGAGATAGACAACCAGCTCAACTGCCTTACAATTATATGTTAGAACATTGATAACGAGAGACTATCAAACTTCTCTAGCACTAATGTGAAATTGCAAGATCTAGACATGTTTATTGATATTCTTTGCCTCTAAGCACTTTCACTTCACCTCACCCTGAAAACGTAACCAAATCTGAATGTTAATCATAAAAGAATCACTTACCCATTATGAAATTATCATATCTAAGAGTTTGAGATTCAAGGTAGGAATAGAAAGGATTTGAAAATTCACGGGGTTTTCTAGATGATGAAAATATACTTGGAGCAATCAATGGAAGGGCTAATCTTGTAGGGAAGGTGGACAGCACATTTGCCGGAAAGTGCTGCAGCATTGCGTCCCTTGATTCCGGGAGTGGTTCTATAGGCATTCATGAGACAACGACAACCCACCCGACGGTCAGGAGTGGTTCTTGCGGCGGAGTTAAGTGCCCTCATGGAGTTGCAACAAGCCCAAGACACCTGTCCTCCGTTGTGCAGAAAGGTGAGGCAAGAAGCCAATCGAGAGACCAGTTGCCCACATGTCAGGGCATCAGCAGCATGTGGTGCTGCCACAACCATGCAAACCAAAACAAGGCACACAACCTTCAGGACACTAGAACCGGCCATAGTTAGATGTACTTCCTAACTCCTTGATGCTCACTTGGCTCTTTCTTTTCTCCTAGTGTTTTGCTAGATCAATGCAATGAGATTCGAATGCTTTCCGATGTGTTTGTCATTTTGCTTGCGTGGATTCTGTCTAAAATGGAAAGCGTAAATGAATTTTCTAATTAACTTATTTTGGTTGGTTTCACATTAGAATTTAAATTTGAATAAACAAACTGGCAGGCTAACGGGACCATTTTGGGAAGCCTGGGTCACCTACCCATTCGATTTAAGTTTGGTTTTGTTTTAGTTTTTAGAATCAGCCCGTATTAACATATCTTAAAACTTCAATCATCTAGTGGTGATCATGCATGTGGTTCTTGCACCCACTACATGAAGCATTGATAGACAAGTGTGTGGAGAGACCAATCAGCCCCTAGTGCAACCCAAAACCCTTGCAACTCAATATCTTTAGTGCACTCCCATCAGTCTCCATCTTCGTGCAAGATCCATGTGGGCGGTTGGTATTCTTTTTTAATTTAATATGTATAATTTCATTGGTACAAATCCTGATTATAAATTATATGTCTATGGGAATGTTGAAGAAGCACAAAAAAGAGTAATATGCATAGGATATAGGTGTAGCACATTGAACATTACATAGAATGTGTGTAAATACAAGAATAGCTTTTGTATTGAATTAAGACTGTAAGATTTCTGGAGTGACCAATCTAGGCCGTGTACTCTCTAGCAAATTTTTAGAACACATATATCATTCATTTCCCCTTTCTCAATCTTACCGCTTCCTCTCTGAGTAACCATATCAAGTTAGCCGTTGAAAATCCCATAAGAAATTAGAACTGGGCTTTCAAGATTTTTATTTTCAATTATCTTAATCAGTTATAGTTCAGACTTAACTTTGATTGGGGGGGGGGGATATTTCTCAAAATACTTAGGAGTTGTTCATTTCAATGCTGAAGAACCATTCATGCCACAATAGTGAAACCTCGAGTAGCAAGAGCTTCTTTTGTACGTTGGAATCCCAACTATGCACGTGATGTATAATGCATCTCTCACCAATTTAGAAAGCTATCAGATTGTGGTTATTTATCAAAATTAGTTGCCAAGAATAAAATGTCTTTTGACGTGCAACCTTATCTTCTTCCTATTGTTAATGAGAAGGAAGCAAACGCTTCCAAAAGAACCTAGTTCGGAACAATTTTTCGATTTAGTTGTTTAGCAAGTTTGTTGCTTGATACTCGCAAATTACAAAATGTAATACAACCAGGTGTATCTTTTTTAATTTTATGTTTTTATTTGGAGAGTAAAGTTCCTTTTATTTCTGTAAAATTTGTAGCCCCTTTCAATGAGTATGTTATAATCTTTCAATATATATTTTTTTTAACAATTAACACTTCTTAGGAGAGTGCTCTCTATAAATTATTTATTAAACTTATTCTTATTTCGTAATTGTTCAAGAAATGCATAGGGAACGTGTTTATCATACACTAAAAAAAATCCAAAACTTTTTAAAAGCATACAAACGTAAAAAAATAAAAAATGTTTCCGCAAAGAAATATTGTCATAGAATTGTTATCAAACACACTCTAGTAATCCCAAAAAAGAAAAAAAAATAATAAATAAAGGACCTGTCCATAATTTATACAACCTAATTTAGTAGTGTCATAGAAAACGGGATTGTCAAGGCCATTGCTAGGCTAGGCTCAGTGAAGCTGCCAAGTCAAGCCCTTGAACCGAGACTTGCTAATACAATCTAATCTTGTTTGCCTTCTTGTTTGTCCCAAAATTTTCATCTTGAATAAAGAAATGCGAATTTTATGCGGAGGCAGGAATTAGTTTGCAATATGGGGCAATGTTAATATTTATTTTGTAGTGTCAATGAAAGTAGGAGGTACACAACCAGGTCAACTGCCTTACTATTATATGTTAGAACATTGATAACATTACATATTATTGGTGTAGTACACTGAACATTACATATTTTGTAGAGTCAAACAAACTAAGATTTGAAGAGTGATCAATCTAGGCCGTGTACTCTCTATCAAATTATCATAAAAGATATATCATTCATTTCCCCTTTCTCAATGTTACCGTTTTTGCTCTGAGTAACCATATCAAGTTAGCCGTTGAAAATCCCATAAGCAATTTGAATGGGGCTTTCAAGATCTTTATTTGCAATTATCATAATCAGTTATAGTTTAGACTTACATTTGATTGGGGGGGGGGGGGAATGGGATCTTTCTTAAAACACCTAGGATTTGTTCATTTCAATGCTCAGGAACCATTCACACCACAACAATGAAATCTCCTGTAGCAAGAGCTTCTTTAGTTCCAACTATGCATGCAATGTATAATGAATCTCTCACCAATTTAGAAAGTCTATCTGATTGTGGTTATTTTTCAAAATTAGTTGCCAAGAAGAGAACTTCTTTTGACCTACAAAACTTTTCTTCTTCCTATTGTTAATGAGATGGAAGTAGATGCGTCCAAAAAGAACCTAGTTTAGAACAGTTTTCCGCTTTAGTTGTTTAGCAAGTTTGTTGCTTTATACTCGCAAATGACAAAATGGAATCCAACCAGGTGTATCTTTTTTTAATTTTATGTTTTTATTTTTGGAGAGTAAAGTTCCTTTTATTTCCTTAAAATTCATAGCCCCTTTCAATGAGTATGTTATAATCTTTCAATATATATTTTTTAATAATTAATATTTAGGAGAGTGCTCTCTATAAATTGTTTATTAAACTTATTCTTATTTCGTAATTGTTCAAGAAATGCTTAGGGAATGTGTTTATCATACACTAAAAAAAATTCCATAACTTTTTTAAAGCATACAATCGTTAAAAAAAAAAAAAAAAAGATTGTCTTAGAATTGTTATGAAACACACTCTAGTAATCCCCCCCCCCCCCCAAAAAAAAAAAAATTAAATAAAAAAAGAAAAGAAAAAAGAACACATTTAGTTTTTTTAACAAATAAAGGATCTGTCCATAATTTATACAACCTAATTTAGTAGTGTTTTAGAAAAAGTGGTTGTCAAGGCCATCACTAGGCTGGGCTCAGTGAAGATGCCAGTCAAGCCCTTGAATCAAGACTTGCTTATACAATCTAATCTTGTCTCCCTTCTTGTTTGTCCCAAAAATTTTCATCTTGAATCCTCCTCCTCACAATGTGGGGGACATTTGACAAAACATTGGGTATGATACAGAAATTTTTTTTTTTTTGCCTGTCGGTTTGGTTTGTTTATGCACATTATAGCCCACACTTTAAAAATGCTCAAAAGGATGTATAAAATTTTCCACAATGATGGTTTACAAATAAACAACTGGGATGGGAGATTTGAAATCAAATCACTTAGTGTGACAAGGGGAAGCGTTCTTACTATTGTATGGATCTAGAGATGGCCCATTGTCTTAATGAGATGGTAGGGTTGCATATAATAGACAAGGGCTCATGGGCGCTCAAGACCGGTGAAATGACCCGTGAGAGGACATGGAGAGGATCCTGTCCATTATATGTGGATGACCATAGGGTTAGGGGTCAACGTAGTCCGAGTTGGTTGGTGCCATAGGATACGTTGACTCTAGGTGGGAAAAGATACTAAACCGAGTTTGTTGGTGCCGTAGGGGATGTATCCTGACCATATGTAGTACGAGACCGTATGACTTTGCATTGGGCTTAGAGTAATCCTTGACACACGCCAGATCTTATACCAATGGTGATGTGAGAGAGTGGTGACTTATACCCCAGCCACGGATTGATATGACTTGACCCAATTGTCGTGGAGAACCCAACAGACGTGCTTGAGTGCCGTGAGGGAAGAGTGATGAGACTACCTAAGGAAGACTGGTGTGTGATTTAATGTGTGTCTACTTTAGAGACTACATTATAGAGTTAGGAACCTCATATCATCACCATGCATTTGTTGTTTATATTATTAAATACATGATTGTTTTATGAATTATGATATGGAGTGTGAATGAATGTATTGACATGAATGTTAGTTACCTCACTGAGTTTTATGAACTCATTCCTTTATTTGTTTGTTTCTTTAGATTGCTCTACAGGTTATGAGGACCCCCCAACATTGAGGATCCTTTAATGAATGGCTATTAGGAGGCGTAGTCAGAGAAAAAGTGGAAGCTCATGACGCTTCATGTTCATGCCAGGACTGCTCTTATGGAGTTTCTTTTCCTTAGAGCTTCCTTAAATGATTTTCCGCTGCAACTTTAAATATTCTTTCTCTTCTAGGACTCTGATGTTTAGTTTTGATTTGAAATAATGGATGACTATAATCATTATTTCAGATTTGGTAATTTATTACTTGAACTTGATTTATTCTTGTCCATTTAATTATGCTATATCATGTTTTGTATGGATTTGTCACTGAACCTAGATCTTGCGGTGTATCACCCCCACGGGTATTCAGGTATGACTGGATCCGGCTGGGTGGGGTGTGACAAAAGTGGTTGTCAAGGCCATCGCTAGGCTGGGCTCAGTGAAGCTGCCAGTCAACCCCTTGAACCGAGACTTGCTAATACAATCTAATCTTGTCTCCCTTCTTGTTTGTCCCAAAATTTTCATCTTGAATCCTCCTCAAAATGTTGGGGACATTTGACAAAACATTGGGTATGAGACAGAAATTTTATTTTTTTAAAATTTTTTTTGCCTGTCGGTTTGGCTTGTTTATGCACGTTATAGCCCACACTTTAAAAATGCTAAAAAGGATGTATAAAATTTACCACAATGATGGTTTACAAATAAACAACGGGGATGGGAGATTTGAAATCTAATCACTTGGTGTGACAAGGGGAAGCGTTCTTAATATTGTATGGTACTGTTCTAATGGCCAAATCGGCAACATGGCACAAATTTGCCTTTCGATATCCCTAGAAAACTATTTGCTTCTCTATTCTTTTATCCACCGTCATACGTTAAGAATCAAGGAAATGCAACTTAGGTGTTGGGCGCCCACGTTTACCTACACCAAGACATTTCCAAACATGAATTTACCACCATGCCCATCTATTACCTGAATATGGAAAATGAGTGCTTTCGAGTTTTAGTCTCTATATTAATATAAAGAAAGGCGAATTTTATGTGGAAGGAGTTTGCAATAAGGGGCAATGTTAATATTTATTTCATAGTCACCCAAACTAGGAGATAGATAACCAGCTCAACTGCCTTACAATTATATGTTAGAACATTGATAACAAGAGACTATCAAACTTCTCTAGCACTAATGTGAAATTGTAGGATCTAGACATGTTTATTGATCTTCTTTGCCTCTAAGCACTTTCACTTAACCTCACCCTGAAAACGTAACCAAATCAGAATGTTAGTCATAAAAGAATCACTTAACCATTATGAAATTCTCATATCTAAGAGTTTGAGATTTATGGTAGGAATAATAAGGATTTGAAAATTCACGGGGATTTCTAGATGATGAAAATATAATTGGAGCAATCAATGGATGGGCTAATCTTGTAGGGAAGGTGGACACCACATTTGTCAGGAAGTGCTGCAGCATTGCCACCCTTGATTCCGGGAGTGGCTCTATAGGCATTCTTGAGACAACGACAAGCCACCCGACGGTTAGGAGAGGTTCTTGCGGCGGAGTTGAGTGCCCTCACGGAATTGCAACAAGCCTAAGACACCTTTCCTCCGTTGCGCAAAAAGGTGAGGCAAGAAGCCAATCAAGAGACCACTTGCCCACTTGTCAGGGCATCAGCAGCATGTGGTGCTGCCACAACCATGCAAACCAAAACAAGGCACACAACCTTCAGGACACTAGAATTGGCCATAGTTACACGCAGTGGCGGAGCCATGTAGGGACCGGAGGGGGCCATGCCCCCCCCCCCCCGGATTTTTGAAAATTTAAAACTACCTACATATTTTCCTAATTTTTCTCACTTTACGTGTGAAATACCACTATTTGGTCCCTTCCAAAAATTAAAAATAAAAATCTAAGATATAGATGATATGTACAAATGTCATTCTTAATCATAATCAAATGGTTATCATTAAACCCCTAGTTTTAAGGAATAAAGGGTTAAATTCTAATTAAAAACTAACTCACGATCCATAAATTTCTCCCTATATTCTCTCTCATATTTGCATTCCTATTTATTCTCTAATGAATCTCCTCTTTTATTCCTATTTCTTCTCTCTCTTTTTCTCACACGTCTCAAAAAATATTGAAGTACTCAGCAGACATTGGAATTTTTCGAAATCTTCTCCACAGTTATCATTATTCACTATCTTTCTCAAATTATTCCTCTCTCTCTCTCTCTCACATTCACCACGTTTTTTCTAATATTCATTTAATAAAGTATAATTTTATTTTTTTATTTAGTTGTTCTTTCTTTCTCCTAAAATTTGATTCTACTAATAGCAATTTGAATCTCGTTAGAATTAAGCCATAGATTTTATCCGATCTAATCATAATCATTGATTTTTTTTTAATCCTTAAACTTTTTTCTAAAATTTCATTCATCTTAATGGAAATTCAAATCTCGCTTAGAATTTCAACATAATTTACCTAAAATTTTAATGTAGGCCGCCCCACATGTCAAAATATAATACAATTTTATGAGATGGGACCCACCGTGGATCCCGCATTGGCCCAGGCATATTCGGCCCCCCCCCAATATTCAATCCTAGCTCCGCCCCTGGTTACACGTACTTGCAAGCTCCTTGATGCTCACTTGTCTCTTTTTTTTCTCCTAGTGTTTTGCTAGATCAATGCAATGACATATGCCTTTCTATGTGTTTATTTATAAGAGAAGGGCGTAACAGACTTCTTAGGTGGTTCTGGTGTCCTTGTTTGGCTTGGAAGATTGATGGTGGTTGAGATTTGAATGCTTTTCGATGTGTTTGTTGTTTTGTTTGCGTGGATTCTCTCTAAAATGGAAAGCGTAAATGAATTTTCTAATTAACTTTTTTTGGTTGGTTTTGAATGAGAATTCTAATTTGAATGAACAAACTGGCAGGCTAACGGGACCATTTTGGGAAGCCTGGGTCACCTACTCATTCGATTTGAGTTTCGTTTTGATTTACTTTTTGAACCAACCCGTATTTACATATCTTAAAAATTCAATCATCTAGTGGTGATCATCCATGTGGTTCTTGCACCCACTACATGAAGCATTGATAGACGAGTGTGTGGAAAGACCAATCAGCCCCTAGTGCAACCCAAAATCAGAACACTTATATCATTCATTTCCCCTTTCTCAATCTTACCGCTTCCTCTCTGAATAACCATATCAAGTTAGCCGTTGAAAATCCCATAAGAAATTAGAACGGGGCTTTCAAGATTTTTGTTTTCAATTATCTTAATCAATTATAGTTCAGACATAACTTTGATTGGGGAGGCGGGGGGTGAGTGAGAATGGGATCTTTTTTTCAAAACACCTAGGAGTTGTTCATTTCGATGCTCAAGAACCATTCATGCCACAACAATGAAATCTCCAGTAGCAAGAGCTTCTTTTGTACGTTGGAGTCCCAACTATGCACGCAATGTATAATGCATCTCTCACCAATTTAGAAAGTATCTGATTGTGGTTATTTATCAAAGTTAGTTGTGAAGAATAGAATGTCTTTTGACATGCAACCTTATCTTCTTCCTATTGTTAATGATAAGGATGCTAAGGCTTCCAAAAGAACCTAGTTTGGAACAGTTTTCCGCTTTAGTTGTTTAGCAAGTTTGTTGCTTGATACCTCAAATAACAAAATGGAACCCAACCATGTGTATCTTTTTTAATTTTATGTTTTTATTTTTGGAGAGTAAAGTTCTTTTTATTTCCGTAAAATTCATAGCCCCTTTCAATGAGTATGTTATAATCTTTAACTTTTGTTATTGTTCAAGAAATGCATAGGGAATGTGTTTTTCATACACTAAAAAAAATCCAAAACTTTTTAAAAGCATACAAATGTAAAAAAATAAAAAATGATTCCGCAAAGAAATAGTGTCGTAGAATTGTTATCAAACACAGTCTAATAATCCCAAAAAAGAAAAAAATAATAACAAATAAGGGACCTGTCCATAATTTATACAACCTAATTTAGTAGTGTCATAGAAAAAGGGATTGTCAAGGCCATGGCTAGGCTAGGCTCAGTGAAGCTGCCAAGTCTAGCCCTTGAACCGAGACTTGCTAATACAATCTAATCTTGTCTCCCTTCTTGTTTGTCCCAAAATTTTCATCTTGAATCCTCCTCACATTGTCAGTGATATTTGACAAAACATTGGGTATGAAACAGAATTTTTTTTTTTTTTTGCCCGTCGGTTTGGCTTGCTTATGCACGTTATAGCCCATAATGATGGTTTACATTGCTGAAAAGGATATATAAAATTTACCATAATGATGGTTTATAAATAAACAACGGGGAAGGGAGATTTGAAATTAAATCATTTGGTGTTACAAGGGGAAGTGTTCTTAGTATTGTATGGTAATGATCTAATGGCCAAATCGGCAACATTAATATCCGTAGAAAACTATTAACTTTTCTATTCTTTTATCCACCGTCATACGTTAAGAATCAAGGAAATGCACCTTAGGTGTGTGGCTCCAAGGTTTACCTACACCAAGACATTTCCAAACGCGAATTTACCACCATGCCCATCTGTTACCCGAAAATGGAAAATACGTGCTGTTGAGTTTTAGTCTCTATAATAATATAAAGAAAGGAAAAATTTATGCGGAAGGAGGAATGAGTTAGTAATAAGGGGCAGTGTTAATATTTATTTGGTAGAGTCACACAAACTAGGAGGTAGACAACCAGCTCAATTGCCTTACAATTATATGTTAGAACATTGATAACGAGTGACTATCAAACTTCTCTAGCACTAATGTGAAATTGCAGGATCTAGACTTGTTTATTGATCATCTTCGCCTCTAAGCACTTTCACTTCACCTCACCCTGAAAACATAACCAAATCTGAATGTTAGTCATAAAAGAATCACTTAACCATTATGAAATTCTCATATCTAAGAGTTTGAGATTCACGGTAGGAATAGAAACGATTTGAAAATTCACGGGGTTTTCTTGATGATGAAAATATACTTGGAACAATCAATGGAAGGGATAATCTTGTAGGGAAGGTGGACACCACATTTTCCGGGAAGTGTTGCAGCATTGCCTCGATTCCGGGAGTGGCTCTATAGGCATTCTTGAGACAATGACAAGCCACTCGACGGTCAGGAGTGGTTCTTGCGGCGGTGTTGAGTGCCCTCATGGAATCGTAACAAGCCCAAGACACCTTTCCTCTGTTGCGCAGAAAGGTGAGGCGAGAAGCCAATCAAGAGACAAGTTGCCCACATGTCAGGGCATCTGTAGCATATGGTGCTGCCACAACCATGTAAATCAAAACAAGGCACACAACCTACAGGACACTAGAATTGGCCATAGTTACACGTACTTCCAAGCTCCTAGATGCTCACTTGTCTCTTTCTTTTCTCCTAGTGTTTTGCAAGATCAATGCAATGACATACGCCTTTCTATGTGTTTATTTATAAGAGAAGGGCGTAACAGACTTCTTAGGTGGTTCTGGTCTCCTTGTTTGGCTTGGAAGATTGATGGTGGTTGAGACTTGAATGCTTTTCGATGTGTTTGTCGTTTTGCTTGCGTGGATTCTCTCTAAAATGGAAAGCGTAAATGAATTTTCTAATTAACTTTTTGGTTGGTTTCACATTAGAATTCTAATTTGAATGAACAAACTGGCAGGCTAACGGGACCATTTTGGGAAGCCTGGGTCACCTACTCATTCTATTTAAGTTTGGTTTTGTTTTAGTTTTTAGAACCAACCCGTATTTACATATCTTAAATCTTCAATCATCTAGTGATGATCATCCATGTGGTTCTTGCACCCACTACATTAAGCATTGATAGACGAGTGTGTGGAAAGACCAATCAGCCTCTAGTATGACCCAAAACCCTTGCGAACCAATATCTTTAGTGCACTCCCATCAGTCTCCATCTTTGTGCAAGATCCATGTGGGCAGTTGGTATTCTTTTTTAATTAAATATGTATAATTTCTTTGGTACAAATCCTGATTATAAATTACATGTCTATGGGAATGTTGAAGAAGGACAAAAAAGAGTAATATGCATAGGATATAGGTGTAGTACACTGAACATTACATAGAATGTGTGTAAATACAAGAATAGCAATTGTATTGAATTAAGACTGTTGGATTTTAGGGGTGATCAATCTAGGCTGTTTACTATCTATCAAACTTTCAGTACACAGATATCATTCGTTTCCCCTTTCTCAATCTTACCGCTTCCTCTCTGAGTAAACATATCAAGTTAGCCGTTGAAAATCCCATAAGAAATTAGAACGGGGATTTCAAGATTTTTATTTTCAATTATCTTAATCAATTATAGTTCAGACTTAATTTGATTTGGGGGGGGGGGGTGAGAATGGGATCTTTCTCAAAACACCTAGGAGTTGTTTATTTCAATGCTCAGGAACCATTCATGACACAACAGTGAAACCTCCAGTAGCGTTTTGTCATTTATTTTTTTAACAAATAAAGGACCTGTCCATAATTTATACAACCTAATTTAGTAGTGTCTTAGAAAAAGTGATTGTCAAGGCCATGGCTAGGCTGGGCTCAGTGAAGCTGCCAGTCAAGCCCTTGAACTGAGACTTGCTAATACAATCTAATCTTGTCTGCCTTCTTTTTTGTCCCAAAATTTTCATCTTGAATCCTCCTCCTCACAATGTCGGGGACATTTGACAAAACATTGGGTATGACATTTACCATAATGATAGTTTACTTAAACAATGGGGAAGGGAGATTTGAAATCAAATCACTTGGTGTGACAAGGGGAAGCGTTCTTAGTATTGTATGGTAATGTTCTAATGGCCAAATCGGCAACATGGCAGAAATTTGTTCTTCAATATCCCTCGAAAACTATTAGCTTTTCTTTTCTTTTATCCACCGTCATACGTTAAGAATCTAGGAAATGCAACTAAGGTGTTGGGCGCCCACGTTTACCTACACCAATACATTTCCAAACGCGAATTTACCACCATCCCCATCTGTTACCTGAAAATGGAAAATGAGTGCTGTCCAGTTTTATTCTCTATAATAATATAAAGACAGGCGAATTTTAAGCGGAAGGAGGAATGAGTTTGTAATAAGGGGCAATGTTAATATTTATTTGGTAGAGTCACACAAACTAGGAGGTAGACAACCAGCTCAACTGCCTTACAATTATATGTTAGAACATTGATAACGAGAGACTATCAAACTTCTCTAGCACTATTGTGAAATTGCAAGATCTAGACTTGTTTATTCATCATCTTTGCCTCTAAGCACTTTCACTTCACCTCACCCTGAAAACATAACAAAATCTCAATGTTAGTCATAAAAGAATCACTTAACCATTATGAAATTCTCATATCTAAGAGTTTGAGATTCACGGTAGGAATAGAAGGGATTTTGAAAATTCACGGGGTTTCCTAGATGATGAAAATATACTTGGAGCAGTCAATGGAAGGGCTAATCTTGTAGGGAAGGTG
Organism: Hakea prostrata; assembly: GCF_041222555.1. Taxonomy (NCBI): domain Eukaryota; kingdom Viridiplantae; phylum Streptophyta; class Magnoliopsida; order Proteales; family Proteaceae; genus Hakea; species Hakea prostrata. The sequence goes on from NC_142604.1 coordinate 19,935,017, forward strand.
GACACAACATTTTCTGGGAACTGCTACAGCATTGCCTCCCTTGATTTCGAGAGAGGCTCTATAGGCATTCTTGAGACAACGACAAGCCGCACGACGGTCAAGAGTGGTTCTTGCGGCAGAGTTGAGTGCCCTCACGGAACCGCAACAAGACCAAGACACCTTTCCTCCGTTGCGCAGAAAGGTGAGGCAAGAAGCCAATCGAGAGACCACTTACCCACATGTCAGGGCTGCAGCATGTGGTGCTGCCACAACCATGCATACCGGAACAAGGCACACAACCTTCAAGACACTAGAATTGGCAATAGTTACATGTAATTGCAACCTCCTTGATGCTTACTTGTCTCGTTCTTTCTCCTCGTGTTTCCCTAGATCAATGCAATGGCATACTCCTCTCTAAGTGTTTATTTATAATAGAAGGGCGTATTAGACGTCTTAGGTGGTTCTGGTCTCCTTGTTTGGCTTGGAACATTAATGGTTGTTGAGATTTGAATTCTTTTCGACGTGTTTGTTGTTTTGCTTGCGTGGTTTCTCAAAAATGGAAAGCTTAAATGTTGTTTATAATTAAGATTTTTTGGTTGGTTTTGAATTAGAATTCAAATTTGAATGAACAAACTGGCAGGCTAACGAGACCATTTTGTGATGCACGGGTCTCCTACTCAATCGATTTGAGTTTGGTTTTGTTTTAGTTTTTAGAACCAAGTAGTATTTACATATCTGTAAACTTCAATCATTTAGTGATGAACATCCATGTGGTTCTTGCGCCCACTACATGAAGCATTTATAGACGAGTTTGTGGAAAGACCAATCAACCCCTCGGGCAACCAAAACCCATGCAACTCAATATCTTTATTGCACTCCCATCCGTCTCTGTCTTCGTGCATGAGCCATGCAGGCGGTTGGTATTCTTTCTTATTTTAATATGTATCATATCTTTTGTACAAATCTTGATTATAAATCAAATGTCCATGGGAATGTCGAAGAAGGACAAGAAAGAGTAATATGTACAGGATATTGGTGTACACCATTGAACATTACAAGGAATGCCTGTAAATACAAAAGTAGCTATTGTAAAGAATTAGACTGTAAGATTTGAAGAGTGATCAATCTAGGCCTTGTACTCTATATCAAATTATCAGAACAAATATATCATTCATTTCCCCTTTCTCAATCTTACCGCTTCCGCTCTGAGTAACCATATCAAGTTAGTTGTTGAAAATCCCATAAGCAATTTGAACGGGTCTTTCAAGATCTTTATTTGCAATTATCATAATCAGTTATAGTTTAGACTTATCTTTGATTGGGGGGGGGGGGGAATGGGATCTTTCTCAAAACACCTAAGACTTTTTAATTTCAATGCTCAGGAACCATTCACGCCACAACAGTGAAATCTCTTGTAGCAAGAGCTTCTTTTGTATGTAGGAGTTCCAACTATGCACGCGATGTAAAATGAATCTCTCACCAATTGATAAAGTCTATCTGATTGTGGTTATTTATCAAAATGTTGCCAAGAAGAGAACTTCTTTTGACCTACAACCTTTTCTTCTTCCTATTGTTAATGACATGGAAGTTGATGCGTCCAAAAAGAACCTAGTTCAGAATAGTTTTCCACTTTAGTTGTTTAGCAAGTTGTTGCTTGATACTCGCAAATCAGAAAATGGAATCCAACCAGGTGTATCTTTTTTAATTTTATGTTTTTATTTTTGGAGAGTAAAGTTCTTTTATTTCCTAAAAATTCATAGCCCCTTTCAATGAGTATGTTATAATCTTCCAATATTATTATTTTTTAATAATTAATAATTAGGAGAGTGCTCTCTATAAATTGTTTATTAAATTTATTCTTATTTCGTAATTGTTCAAGATATGCTTAGGTAATGTGTATATCATACACTAAAAAAAAATTCCAAAACTTTTTTAAAGCATACATTCGTTAAAAAAAAAGAAAAAAAGATTGTCTTAGAATTGTTATCAAACAAACTCCAATAATCCCAAAAAAGAAAAATAAATAAATAAATTTAAAAAAAAAAGCACATTTATTTTTTTAACAAATCTTGTCCATAATTTATACAACCAAATTTAGTAGTGTCTTAGAAAAAGTGATGGTCAAGGCCATCGCTAGGCTGGGCTCAGTGAAGTTGCCAGTCAAGCCCTTGAACCGAGACTTGCTAACACAATCTAATCTTGTCTCCCTTCTTGTTTGTCCCAAATTTTTTATCTTGAATCCTCCTCCTCACAATGTCGGGGACATTTGAGAAAACATTGGGTATGAGACAGAAAATTTATTTATTTTTTATTTTTTTTGCTTGTCGGTTTGGCTTGTTTGTGCACGTTATAGCCCACACTTTAAAAATGCTAAAAAGGATGTATAAAATTTACCACAATGATGGTTTACAAATAAACAACGGGGATGGGAGATTTGAAATCAAATCACTTGGTGTGACAAAGGGAAGCGTTCTTAGTATTGTATGGTAATGTTCTAATGGCCAAATCGACAACATGGCACAAATTTGCCCTTCGATATCCCTAGAAAACTATTTGCTTCTCTATTCTTTTATCCACCGTGATACGTTAAGAATCAAGGAAATGCAACTTAGGGGGTGGGAGCCCACGTTTACCTACACCAAGACATTTCCAAACACAAATTTACCACCATGCCCATCTATCACCCGAATATGGAAAATGAGTGCTTTCGAGTTTTAGTCTCTAAGCACTTTCACTTCACCTCACCCTGAAAATGTAACCAAATCTGAATGTTAGTCATAAAAGAATCACTTAACCAATATGAAATTCTTATATCTAAGAGTTTGAGATTCACGGTAGGAATAGAAAGGATTTGAAAATTCATGGGGTTTTCTAGATGATGAAAATATACTTGGAGCAATCAATGGAAGGGCTAATCTTGTAGGGAAGGTGGACACCACATTTTCCAGAAAGTGCGGCAGCATTGCCTCCCTTGATTCCGGTAGTGGCTCTATAGGCATTCTTGAGACAACGACAAGCCACCCGACGGTCAGGAGTGGTTCTTGCGGCGGAGTTGAGTGCCCTCAAGGAATCGCAACAAGCCCAAGACACCTTTCCTCCGTTGCGCAGAAAGGTGAGGCAAGAAGCCAATTGAGACACCACTTGCCCACATGTCAGGGCATCTGCAGCATGTGGTGCTGCCACAAGCATGTAAACAAAAACAAGGCACACAACCTTCAGGACACTAGAATTGGCCATAGTTACACATACTTCCAAGCTCCTAGTGTTTTGCTAGATCAATGCAATGAGATACGCCTTTCTATGTGTTTATTTATAAGAGAAGGGCGTAACAAACTTCTTCTCGTCTCCTTGTTTGGCTTGGAAGATTGATGGTGGTTGAGATTTGTATGCTTTTCGATGTGTTTGTCGTTTTGCTTGCATGGATTCTCTCTAAAATGGAAAGCGTAAATGAATTTTCTAATTAACTTTTTCTGGTTGGTTTTGAAATAGAATTCTAATTTGAATGAACAAACTGGCAGGCTAACGGGACCATTTTGGGAAGCCTGGGTCACCTACTCATTCGATTTGAGTTTGGTTTTGTTTTAGTTTTTAGAACCAACCTGTATTTACATTTCTTAAAACCTCAATAATCTAGTGGTGATCATCCATGTGGTTCTTGCACCCACTTCATGAAGCATAGATTGACGAGTGTGTGGAAAGACCAATCATCCCCTAGTCCAACCCAAAACCCTTGCGACTCAGTATCTTTTGTGCACTCCCATGAGTTTCCATCTTCGTGCAAGATCCATGTGGGCGGTTTGTATTCTTTGTTCTTTTAATATGTATAATTTCTTTGGTACAAATCCTGATTATAAATTATATGTCGATGGGAATGTTGAAGAAGGACAAAAAAGAGTAATATGCATAGGATATTGGTGTAGTACATTGAACATTACATAGAATGTGTGTAAATACAAGAATAGCTATTGTATTGAATTAAGACTGTAAGATTTTAGGAGTGACCAATCTAGGCCTGCGTACTGTCTAGCAAATTTTCAGAACACTCATTCATTTCCCCTTTCTCAATCATACCGCTTCCTCTCTGGGTAAACATATCAAGTTAGCTGTTGAAAATCCCATAATAAATTAGGATGGGGCTTTCAAGATTTTTATTTTCAATTATCTTAATCAATTATAGTTCACACTTAACTTTGATTGGGGGGGGGGGGTGAGAATGGGATCTTTCTCAAAACACCTAGGAGTTGTTCATTTTAATGCTTAGGATCCATTCATGACACAACAGTGAAACCTCCAGTAGCAAGAGCTTATTTTGTACGTTGGGGTCCCTACTATGCACGCGATGTATAATGCATCTCTCACCAATTTAGAATGTCTATCTGATTGTGGTTATTTATAAATATGAGTTGCCAAGAAGAGTACTTTTAACGTGCAACCTTTTCTTCTTCCTATTGTTAATGAGATGGAAGTTGATGCTTCCAAAGGAACCTAGTTCGGAACAGTTTTCCGCTTTAGTTGTTTTGCAAGTTTGTTGCTTGATACTCACAGATAACAAAATGGAATCCAACCAGGTGTATCTTTTTCAATTTTGGAGACTAAAGTTCCTTTTAATTCCTTAAAATTCACAGCCCCTTTGAATGAGTAGGTTATAATCTTTCAATATTGTTTTTTTTTTTAATAATTAACACTTCTTAGGAGAGTGTTCTCTATAAATTGTTTATTAAACTTATTCTTATTTTGTAATTGTTCAAGAAATGCTTAGGGAAAGTGTTTATCATACACTAAAAAAATCCAAAACTTATTTAAAGCATACAAACGTAAAAAATTAAAAATTGTTTCCGCAAAGAAATATTGTAGTGGAATTGTTATCAAAAAGGACCTGTCCATAATTTGTACAACCTAATTTGGTAGTAAAAGGTATTGTGAAGTTCATGGCTAGGCTGGGCTCAGTCAAGCTGCCAGTCAAGCTCTTGAACCGAGACTTGCTAACACAATCTAATCTTGTCTCCCTTCTTGTTTGTCCCAAATTTTTTATCTTGAATCCTCCTCCTCACAATGTCGGGGACATTTGAGAAAACATTGGGTATGAGCCAGAAAATTTATTTATTTTTTATTTTTTTTGCTTGTCGGTTTGGCTTGTTTATGCACGTTATAGCCCACACTTTAAAAATGCTAAAAAGGATGTATAAAATTTACCACAATGATGGGTTACAAATAAACAACGGGGATGGGAGATTTGAAATCAAATCACTTGGTGTGACAAAGGGAAGCGTTCTTAGTATTGTATGGTAATGTTCTAATGGCCAAATCGACAACATGGCACAAATTTGCCCTTCGATATCCCTAGAAAACTATTTGCTTCTCTATTCTTTTATCCACCGTGATACGTTAAGAATCAAGGAAATGCAACTTAGGGGGTGGGAGCCCACGTTTACCTACACCAAGACATTTCCAAACACAAATTTACCACCATGCCCATCTATCACCCGAATATGGAAAATGAGGGCTTTCGAGTTTTAGTCTCTAAGCACTTTCACTTCACCTCACCCTGAAAATGTAACCAAATCTGAATGTTAGTCATAAAAGAATCACTTAACCAATATGAAATTCTTATATCTAAGAGTTTGAGATTCACGGTAGGAATAGAAAGGATTTGAAAATTCATGGGGTTTTCTAGATGATGAAAATATACTTGGAGCAATCAATGGAAGGGCTAATCTTGAAGGGAAGGTGGACACCACATTTTCTGGAAAGGGCGGCAGCATTGCCTCCCTTGATTCCGGTAGTGGCTCTATAGGCATTCTTGAGACAACGACAAGCCACCCGACGGTCCGGAGTGGTTCTTGTGGCGGAGTTGAGTGCCCTCAAGGAATCGCAACAAGCCCAAGACACCTTTCCTCCGTTGCGCAGAAAGGTGAGGCAAGAAGCCAATCGAGAGACCACTTGCCCACATGTCAGGGCATCTGCAGCATGTGGTGCTGCCACAAGCATGTAAACAAAAACAAGGCACACAACCTTCAGGACACTAGAATTGGCCATAGTTACACGTACTTCCAAGCTCCTAGTGTTTTGCTAGATCAATGCAATGAGATACGCCTTTCTATGTGTTTATTTATAAGAGAAGGGCGTAACAGACTTCTTCTGGTCTCCTTGTTTGGCTTGGAAGATTGATGGTGGTTGAGATTTGCATGCTTTTCGATGTGTTTGTCGTTTTGCTTGCGTGGATTCTCTCTAAAATGGAAAGCGTAAATGAATTTTCTAATTAACTTTTTCTGGTTGGTTTTTAATTAGAATTCTAATTTGAATGAACAAACTGGCAGGCTAATGGGACCATTTTGGGAAGCCTGGATCACCTACTCATTCGATTTGAGTTTGGTTTTGTTTTAGTTTTTAGAACCAACCTGTATTTACATTTCTTAAAACTTCAATCAGCTAGTGGTGATCATCCATGTGGTTCTTGCACCCACTACATAAAGCATAGATTGACGAGTGTGTGGAAAGACCAATCAGCCCCTAGTCCAACCCAAAACCCTTGCGACTCAGTATCTTTTGTGCACTCCCATGAGTTTCCATCTTCGTGCAAGATCCATGTGGGCGGTTTGTATTCTTTGTTCTTTTAATATGTATAATTTCTTTGGTACAAATCCTGATTATAAATTATATGTCTATGGGAATGTTGAAGAAGGACAAAAAAGAGTAATATGCATAGGATATTGGTGGAGTACATTGAACATTACATAGAATGTGTGTAAATACAAGAATAGCTATTGTATTGAATTAAGACTGTAAGATTTTAGGAGTGACCAATCTAGGCCGTGTACTGTCTAGCAAATTTTCAGAACACTCATTCATTTCCCCTTTCTCAATCATACCGCTTCCTCTCTGGGTAAACATATCAAGTTAGCCGTTGAAAATCCCATAAGAAATTAGGACGGGGCTTTCAAGATTTTTATTTTCAATTATCTTAATCAATTATAGTTCACACTTAACTTTGATTGGGGGGGGGTGAGAATGGGATCTTTCTCAAAACACCTAGGAGTTGTTCATTTTAATGCTTAGGATCCATTCATGACACAACAGTGAAACCTCCAGTAGCAAGAGCTTGTTTTGTACGTTGGAGTCCCTACTATGCACGCGATGTATAATGCATCTCTCACCAATTTAGAATGTCTATCTGATTGTGGTTATTTATAAATATTAGTTGCCAAGAAGAGTACTTCTTTTAACGTGCAACCTTTTCTTCTTCCTATTGTTAATGAGATGGAAGCTGATGCTTCCAAAGGAACCTAGTTCGGAACAGTTTTCCGCTTTAGTTGTTTTGCAAGTTTGTTGCTTGATACTCACAGATGACAAAATGGAATCCAACCAGGTGTATCTTTTTCAATTTTGGAGACTAAAGTTCCTTTTAATTCCTTAAAATTCACAGCCCCTTTGAATGAGTAGGTTATAATCTTTCAATATTGTTTTTTTTTAATAATTAACACTTCTTAGGAAAGTGCTCTCTATAAATTGTTTATTAAACTTATTCTTATTTTGTAATTGTTCAAGAAATGCTTAGGGAAAGTGTTTATCATACACTAAAAAAAATCCAAAACTTTTTTAAAGCATACAAACGTAAAAAATTAAAAATTGTTTCCGCAAAGAAATATTGTAGTGGAATTGTTATCAAAAAGGATCTGTCCATAATTTGTACAACCTAATTTGGTAGTAAAAGGTATTGTGAAGTTCATGGCTAGGCTGGGCTTAGTGAAGCTTCCAGTCAAGCCCTTGAATCGAGACTTGCTAATACAATCTAATCTTGTCTGCCTGTAAATACAAGAGTAGCTATAGTATTGAATTAGATTGTAGGATTTGAAGAGTGATCAATCTAGGCCATGTACTCTCTATCAAATTATCAGAACAGATATATCATTCATTTTCCCTTTCTCAATCTAACTGTTTCCACTCTGAGTAACCATATCAAGTTTGCCGTTGAAAATCACATAAGCAATTTGAACGGGGCTTTTAAGATCTTTATTTGCAATTATCCTAATCAGTTATATTTTAGACTTATCTTTGATGGGGGGGGAGGGGGATGGGATCTTTCTCAAAACACCTGTTGTGAAACCCGGCCCTAACCTTAATACGGATACTCTTTTGTCTGTAGGTCCAAAGACCCGATGTAGAATTGAAAGTCAACTATGGGCCATATCAGTAGAAGATATAGTGTTCGATTCCAAACCTATGGAGATTGAAGATGATGCCCCATACTTGAAGACAATGTTGGATATAGAAAAGAGACTACACCTTGATGAAGGGAAGATTGGTTGATGACCATAGAGTTTGGTGGGATATGATTTAAAGTTATTTTTCCATGCTAGGTAAGTTATAGAATATGTGTTTAAAGTTTTGTTTGATTCCGAGTAGTGGAAGGCCCTCAAATCCCTGATCTTGGCTTTGCTGTCTGCCTGGGTGGACTGCTTGGGTCGACTGGGCCAGGCTACACAGCCAATTGACCCAGAGATGCTGAACTCAAGCAGAATCTTCTGTTTAGGTTATATTGCTCTATATACCCCATGACTTCGTGATTTTAGTATCCCTAGCCTCCAAAACACTTAGAAAACGAAGGGAACTCATCTCCAAGCCTCCAAAAGTGTAGAAGAAGACCTAATCTTGCAAACTAGCTAGTTCTCTCTCTTGTTCTTCAATCAAAGTTTAGTATTCAATCTTTTGTGTTCTTGATTCATTCTTTCCATGATCACTCTCATCTCTGAACTAAGATTATGATGAAGATGCTGCAACCTTGTAGTCATATCTTTACAATCTCTTTCCATTCTCTTATGCCATGATCATCTTATTCATTCTTAATATGATTTTTATGATTTCTTCTTAAACTATGATCATATTCTTGTTTTGATTTATTCTAGCATTGTAGATGCCTCTCCATGATTATTCATACCTCTGATTTACGGTGTTCTTGTACTAGAATGAGATCTTATCATCTCTAGTTCATCTCTTTCATTCATAGCATGTTTCCAATGAAAACCATGATTTTTACCAAAATAGAAACTATGATTTCAAATTAGTAAGTAATGGTTTTAGTCGTTGTTTGATGTCTAACTTATGCTTTTTAGTCTTAGACTACTGTGTTAGACATTCTCTCCAAGTTTCGTAGCATTCCGGATTGTATAGCATAGGTTTCAGATCAAGATTCTATTTTTGAATTCAGATTTGCTCTTGGGTAGACTGCCTGGGTCGACTGACTCAGTCCACCCAGCCAATCAACCTGCAATGACAGAATTGGATTTATTTGTCCGTTTCGATTCGATTGATGCTCATTCTTTTAGGACTACTTCCTAATGACTTTATGATGTTATTCTAGGGTTTATTTGCTAACTTTGGATTCATCCTCTTGTCCATCCGGAATATATTCGAATCTATTTAAGGTAAGGAAAGTTGTTACCATATTAACATAGATTGCATAGATTTAGTTTCTAATTTGGGAACTACTTAGATTTGCTACTGTTATGTTAGTTTCTATTATGATATGAATGCTGTAAGTACAGTAGGATCTTATTTCCTTATTTTCATTATGCACTTGATCATGTATGAATACTTAGTCATGTATGTTTCTTATTTATTTAATCTTGTCTTATTTTACTCTTTCATATGATGAGATATCTGTCGTGGATGATATGACTGAATTATGATTGTGATTGTTTAGTTATGATTTGGGATTAGGGAATGTCCTTTTGACATTTCTGTCCTTGGACATCATTGGGGATAGTATGGGATATTTCCAATGTTGCCCTTTTACACTTTCCCGGAATAGTGGTTTTCATACCTAGGATTTGTCTAGCAGTGTTTGGCTAGGATATTCCCTATTATATCAGACCCGATTCGGAAGGGTATTGAGACTGAACAACCCGTGGTAGCAATGGGGATTTATGGGCGCTCAAGACCGGTAACCAACCCATGAGGGGACATGAATCACATTGTGGGGGCCATTTATGGGTAGAGTTGCATATGGTTAGACTTGGGCTCATGGGCGTTCAAGAATGGTAACCAACCCGTGAGAGGACATGAGAGCTTCCCGTTTACTATATTTGGATGACCTATAGGGTTGATGAGTCCATATTTGAGAGAGTCGGATACGCTAACTCTAGTGTGAAGGATACCGGGAAGGATCCCGAGAGGGGAGGAATGGACGTATCTGGATTTGAGTTGATGTAACTATGTAGATGACTTGCATTTGGCTAGGCTTTACCCTAACATGCGCCAGTACTTAGACCAAATGGTGATGTGAGAGAGAGGTGACTTAACCCCCAGCCATGGATTGTTCGAGAGGGATGAAGGACCCTTTGCCAATAGAGGATGAGTGAATTGAGAACTACCCAAAGAAGTATAGTGCTATGACTTAAAGCATGTCTGCCTATAGAGACTAGTATACATAGAGTTAGACACATACATGCATTGTCTGTCTCATATCATATCACATTATGCTTTGTTTATGTTATCATGTTATTTATGCTATTATGGAATAACTTGCCTTACTGGGTTTCTTTTGAAACTCACTCCTTTTGTTCAACATCTTTTGTTAGATTATTCTGCAGGCATTGATGACTATGAAGGCCAATATGAAGAAGCGCAAGATGAAGAAGCGTACCATACACAAGGTGTTGGCAACTATGAAGATTACGTTGAGGATTCCTCGAGTGGTCTTACTTGTTACCAAGATTAGCCCTACTGTGTAGTGGGAGCGTCTGAGCGTGATTGATGAAGTCTATGTTTATGATGACGTTCTTTATAAAGTAGAATAGACTCTAGCTTAGTTAGATTATATCTTTCTTTCTTGTCTTTAGAATCAGTTGTAATCTCCTTTGACTTTTGATCTACATTCCGCTATACTCGTGGAGTGAGATTCCGCCTCACTCTATATTTGATTTTATTTATCTATTGGTATCATTTTTGCACTCTAATGATTATCTCGTTACTTTACTTTGATTCATTTGAATAATATTGTTAACCTTGATTTAGTCCTATTCTTGATTATATTATTGTGAATGTGGGAGGTTGAATTACTCGATACTGGATCTTGTGGACTGTGGATCACACACTCAGGTATGCCAGATAGGGTACTGGCTGGGTGGATGTGACAGAGTGGTATCAGAGCCCACAGTTCCAAGTAAAATCCTAACCAAAGAAACAATGATAGAACATTCTTGAGTCATAAATCCAGAAGTGACCCAAGTATTCTTTGAATTGAATAATAGAACACTTGAATTAGAAACTTAAAAGTGAAGAATAATATACTCTGAATAAGACACAATATGTCTGATTTAACAAACATCACGTAATGCAACTAAAGAAAATGCATGATACACAATAAGACGGTGAAACAAAAGTGAACTTCATTAATTCTAGGAAAGTTCTACAACAAGTTACATTTGAGAAACATAAAAGGAAATCCTAGTACAATCTATCTAGATTACTGTCTTTGCTCTCTCAGTACTCTAACATCCTCTACAACCTGAGTCAACTGCGACTCCATCCTCTCCTGCATCGCCTCTATCCTCCCTAAGATGGAAGTCATAGAGCGCATCTGTGCACACAGCTCCGCAGTCTCTGGAACTGTGAGTGAAGGACCTCCGATCTCAAAATGTGATGATGTGGGGATCTCTTGATGACCCTGATCTGCCTCACTCATCACAATGTCATCTCCAGCCTGGTCATCTGTATTTGGACCAGCATTGTAGTCACCACCATCCGACTCATCATCCTCCTCATCTGTCTCAACACCATCCTCATCATCTGACCTCTCAGTCTGAGTAATGTGCATCTGATGAATAGTCCTCATCCCGATGTCATAGCCCAACAATTGTGTCTGCATCAATGTATCCTCCACCCTCACTCCGAAATGCCGGAAGATAAGTGTGAGTAGACATCCGAAGCAAAGGTTTCGTACGCCTGGAGACGTCACAACCTCTAGCATGACGTTCTAGATGATGAAGGAAAGATCAATCTCGAAACCCTGTATATGCGGTAAATCAGTAGAGCATCCATCACTGATACTCTCTCATGATGCCCCACCATCGGGATGATGTTGCGGCCCACAATGCGACCGATGATTCTAGCCAAATCTGTCATCTGTGCACTAGTCCGTGGTGTATAGCACCCATCATCTTTCCAAAGTGTGATGCAAATCTCATGCAGCTCGTGTGGTAGTAGATAAGCATCTATCTCTGCCCAGTCGGTATCCATACACACTCATGAGGGTAGTGTGGTACCCGGAAAATTTCTGCCAGTGTACTAGTAGAAAATCGAATCCGTGTCTCTCAAACGTGACTCTCTAGGATCAACTCGAATGGACCTCGCCTTCGACCCTCCTCGACTGATGTAAGGTTGCTAAAGAACAACCTCACTAAGTCTGGATAGACTGGAAGATCCTCAGTAAAAAGATGCATCCACTCCATCGTATCGAATCTCTGGCGGATCCGGAAAGTGCTAAGCTGTCATAGCCTGAGTACTCGGCCATACTCAATGCGGCACCGCTCGAAGAAGACCTCATATAAGTACTCTGCTCGGGGTGTACTAAATAGGTCTCCTTGAATGACTACATCTCGTGGCTCCAAAAGTGGAACCTGACCTCTGCCTCTGCCTCTGCCTCTCCCTCTCCTCCCACCCATATGTCATCCGCGAGGAGGCATGATGTGTGTATAGCTGTAAAGAAGACACTAAAAAGAAAAAAAAGAGACTTTGACGTTAGTAGAATTACAAAATTCAGCATGAAGGATATTTTCGTAATTTTTCGAAAATTTTTGATTTTGGCGAAATTTCAAATTGAACATACTAGCATGTGCACGGTACTTAGAATAGTGTGTTAGCATGTTTTATTTGAGAAAAACATTTCAATTTGGTGGTTTAAAGGTCAAAATTCAGCAAGCATAGAAAGGGGGAAAATTCTCAATTTAGGTCAAAATGCGAATTTTGAAGTTTGGATTTGGCTCAATCAATTTACATACACATGTTCATCATATCATTGCAAGTATGTAGGAATTTATTTGAAGTCGAAACTCTTTGTGGTTTGAAAATGAGAGAAGGTTTTTAAAAGAGGGTTTTCGGTTGAGAAATCGTTAACAAGAGACCATGAAATTGATAGCAAGCGTTGTAAAGACATGGCATTGTGTTAAGATCACCTAGAACGCGTTCCTATATGTTCCTAGACATGTTTCCTAGCAATTATAACAAGTAAATCATGATTTTTGGAAGAATGCATATCAGTTTTTGAAGTTGTGAAGCAAGAATGAAGGAAATTTACCTTAGATGATGTTGCAAGAATGTTGGAGACTTGTTGTTGATGCTAAATGGCCTAGAATAACTCTAGAAGACCTTAGAGAACCTTGCCCTAGAGCTCTCCCACGAAGTCTTGTGTTTTGGAATGAGTATGAAATGAAAAATGTGATTTTTAAGGTGTTTTTCGCGCACTGTATGCATGGGTCGACTGGATCACTCAACCTAGCCAAACGACCCAAAGAGTAAATTTTTGGAATTCAGATAAATTTGGTGATTTTAATATATGGTTCATGAATGACTATTTGATGATTAAAGTGATGATTTTAAGCCTTATTTGGATATGCTAAGATTAAGGTTAAGTGATTATTGATGGTATATTGGAATTTCGGTGTTTTTGACTTGTTTCGTTTTGCAGAATGGTTGTACTAAGGAATCGCAATATTGGTTCTAATAGTACTGGAAATGAGGAAGAAGTGTTTCATGAAGATACTCCTAATGGTAGCACTGGTCAGCATACTCATGTGAATGGTGATAATACGACCGGTATACCTAATGCTCCGGAAGTGAATAGTTTTCGTGATATTGCCAATATCATGGGCAACATCATGCAGCAGCAGTCGAATCAGTTCAACTAGATGATGATGGGTTTCATGACACTACATAATGAGACTTGTACTGGTGTGAATGGAACTCCTCATACTGCAGTCCCTAATGCGGAAAGGCTAGCTGGAACTCCTCATACTCGTCTGATGGAAAGTTTTCTGAAGATGCAAGTGCCTTCTTTTACTGGTGTTACTAAGGACACCTTGTTCCCTAACAAGTGGCTGAGGGAATTAGAGAAAGCATTCCGTCACTTGCAGTGCTCTGAGACACAGAAGATCTTGTTTGCCGAACAGAAGCTTCAGCAAGAAGCCAATGCTTGGTGGACCTCCGCTCGTCCTATCTTCGAAACCTTGCATATTGGTGGACTGACTAGGGAAATTTTCAAGGATGCTTTTTGTAAGAACTATTTTCCTAAAGAAGTGACCGATGCTAAGGAAGCTGAGTTCATGGCCCTTACGCAAGGACCTTTGTCTGTGTTGGAGTACCAACAGAAGTTTAAAGAACTATTTTACTTTGCCCCGGATTCTATGAGACCTGATCATGCCAAGGCAAAGAAATTTTTCAAGAGATTGTGTCCTGCAATCAAGGCTTATCTTACTGTGATTTCGATTGAGAGCTACGCTCAGGTAGTTCAAGTTTCGAAGAAGATTGAAGAAACTGAGAAGGAAAATGCGCATGTGCAAAGGACGTGGCAGCCAAGGAACACTGGTTTGGTTGACCATACGGAGAGAAGGTTTACTAGACCTACACTGTATCTTACTCCTAATTTTCAGCCTAGGAGTGTAGGCCAAAATTCTAGTTTTGCACCAGCCGGACAGCAGCGCCAATTCAGTGGGAATAGACCAATTGTGAATGTTCCAAATGCTAGGCCAGTGAGTGTGAAACCTAGACCTATGGGTCAGAAGCCTCCAGTGGTAGCACCTTTAGTTGGGCCGCCGGTTTGTTTCTTTTGTAAGCAGCCCGGTCATTGTGCGCGTACTTGTCCCAAGAAGCCTAATCAGACCTATGTTCCTGTAGCGAAGAGTGTACCTGCCCCTATGCTTGGAAAAGTGTTTAGTATATCTTGTACTGAACAAGATGCAAGTCATGAAGTTGTGACAGGTACTTTGTTAAGCGCTTCTATTCCTGCATTTGTATTGTTTGATATGGGTGCATCTCATTCGTTTATCTCGTCTGCATTCGTTAGGAAGACTGACTTGTTATCAAAGAATTTGTCTAGTTGTTTAATGATTAGTACTCCTACTAGATCAGCTGTGAAACTAGATAAAATGATAGAAGATTGTCCCATTTTGATTTGCGAGAAGAAATTGAAAGCTGATTTAGTGATTCTTGACATGAAAGACTTTGATGTTATTCTTGGAATTGATTGGTTGACAGCCCATAAGGCTGTAATTGTTTGTTCTTCGAGGAAAATTCAATTTCAGATTAGTAGTAATTCAGCCTTTGAGTTTCAAGGTAATAAAGGAAGAGTTAGCAAGAAGACTTTGACTGCCTTGATGCAAGTTTGTGCACTAATGGAAAGTGCTACAGCTGAAAGTGAAGTCAAGGAAGTGAAGAAGAAGCTTGAAGAAGTTGAAGTTGTTTGTGATTTTAAGGATGTCTTTCCAGATGATTTATCAGGATTACCTCCGGATAGACAGTTGGAATTTTCGATTGAATTAATTCCAGGAGCCGCTCCGGTATCTAAAGCTCCATATAGAATGGCGCCTACCGAGTTGAAAGAACTACAAGACCAGCTGAATGAATCTCAGATAAAGGTTATATACATCCTAGTGTATCGCCTTGGGGAGCCCTGGTTTTGTTCGTTAAGAAGA
Organism: Hakea prostrata; assembly: GCF_041222555.1. Lineage (NCBI taxonomy): Eukaryota > Viridiplantae > Streptophyta > Magnoliopsida > Proteales > Proteaceae > Hakea > Hakea prostrata. Next base: position 19,950,682 of record NC_142604.1, read on the forward strand.
AGGATGGTAGTATGCGTATGTGCATTGATTACCGTGAGTTGAACAAATTGACCATCAAGAATAGGTATCCCCTGCCTCGGATTGATGATCTTTTCGATCAGTTGAGAGGTGCAGCAGTGTTCTCGAAGATTGATTTGAGATCCAGATATCATCAGTTGAAGGTGAAAGCTTGTGACATTTGTAAGACAACTTTTAGGACAAGATATGGTCATTTTGAGTTTAGAGTCATGCCCTTCGGTTTGACTAATGCTCCTGCTGTGTTTATGGACTTGATGAATCGAGTATTTCATGATGTGTTAGATAAGTTCGTTATTGTCTTTATCGATGACATTTTGATTTACTCAAAGAACGAAGAAGAGCATAGGAAGCATCTTGGTATTACTTTGCAAAGACTAAGAGAGAAGAAGTTGTATGCCAAGTTTAGTAAGTGTGACTTTTGGCTTCCAAGAGTGGTATTTCTTGGTCATGTCGTTTCAGCCGAAGGTATTCGTGTCGATCCCAACAAGGTTAAGACAGTTGCCGAGTGGGAAAGACCGAAGACTGTGTCTGAAATAAGAAGTTTCTTAGGTTTGGCTAGTTATTACAGGAGATTTATTGAGAACTTTTCTAAGTTGGCTGCTCCTATGACTAAGCTAACTAGGAAAGAGGAAAAGTTTTTTTGGTCTGACGCATGTGAGAAGAATTTTCAAGAATTGAAGGATAGATTGACAAGTGCCCCGGTTTTAACAATACCCGATAATTCCAGTGGTCCGACTGTCTATACCAATGCGTCTAAGATTGGTTTAGGTTGTGTTTTAATGCAACATGGGAAGGTGATAGCTTATGCTTCAAGGCAATTGAAAGAATATGAGCGGAATTATCCCACTCATGATTTAGAACTTGCAGCCGTTGTTTTTGCCCTAAAGATTTGCAGACATTACTTGTATGGTGAGAAGATTGCTATCTTCACAGATCATAAGAGCTTAAAGTACTTCTTTACCCAAAAGGAGTTAAATATGAGACAAAGAAGATGGTTGGGGTTAGTCTCTAATTATGACTGTGATATCCAATATCACCCTGGAAAAGCAAATGTTGTTGCTGATGCTCTTAGTAAAAAGAGTAACAAGAAGGAACTAGATTTGAATGCTTTGAGCAAGTCGTTGTTGAAGTCAATCTCAGATTTTGAATTGGAAGTTGTCTCGCAAAGTTCAGATGTTGTGCTTTCAGCCATGACAGCAAGATCTACTCCTTAGGGATCGAATTGTTGCCTTGCAAGATTCGGATCCGGAATTAAAAGAGAAAATAGAGAAGATTTCTTTAAATTCTGATTTGGACCCTGATTTTAGTATATCTATGGATGATGCCTTATTGTTTAGAGGAAGACTTTGTGTGCCTGTAGTTGAAGAAGTTAAAAAGGAAATTTTGAAGGAAGCACACCAGTCGATCTTTACCATACATCCAGGAGGTACTAAGATGTATAAAGATTTGAAAGAACATTTTTGGTGGATTGGATTGAAGGCTGATATAGAAGATTTTGTAGCTAAGTGCGAGACTTGTCAACGTGTTAAAGCTGTTCGACAACCCCCGTCAGGATTATTGCAGCCCCTACCCTTACCTGGTTGGAAATGGGAAAACATTACTATGGACTTCGTGATTAGCTTGCCTCGAATAGGTAGAGGTAATGACACTGTATGGGTAATTGTTGATAGGTTGACCAAATCAGCCCACTTTATTTCCTATGAAGATCACTCATACTATGGATAAGTTAGCTAGACTTTATGTGGACAATGTTGTTCGTTTGCACGGAGTGCTGTGAGTATTGTGTATGATCGTGACCCTAGGTTTACTTCAAGATTTTTGAGTTGTTTGCAGAAAGCTTTGGGAACCCAATTGAATTTGAGTACTGCTCATCACCCACAGTCTGATGGACAATCTGAGTGGATAATTCAAATTTTGGAAGATATGCTTAGATCTTGCGTTGTTGATATGAGTGGTAATTGGGATGAACATTTAGCTTTGGTTGAGTTTGCCTATAATAATAGTTATCAGTCGACGATAGGCATGGCTCCATTTAAAGCTTTATATGGAAACACTTGTAGGACACCCTTGTATTGGACCGAAACTGGAGAAAGGAAAGTGTTAGGTCCAGAAATGATTGAAGCTACAAGTGCGATGGTAGATATGATAAGCGAAAGGATTAAGACTGCTCAGTCAAGACCAAATCTTATGATGATAGAAGAAGGTTTGATTTGGAATCAAGTTGGCAAGAACGTTTTCCTAAATGTATCGCCTATGAAGGGTGTAATGAGGTTTAATGTTAAAGGAAAGCTTAGTCCTCGTTACATTGGACCTTATGAGATTCTTGAAAGGATTGGATCTATTGCTTACCGTTTGGCCTTACCTCTGTCACTGGCTGAGACTCATAATGTATTTCATGTTTCGATGCCTTGAAAGTATGTTGAGAACCCAGATCATATACTACAGCAAGAACCTGAAGCATTTTGTGCTAATCTATCTTATAAAGAAGAACCAACCAAAATCCTAGATAGAAAGGAAGAATAGCTAAGGAATCGAACTATCCCTTTGGTGAAGATTTAGTGGAAGAACCATACCCCTGAAGAAGCGTCTTGGGAGAAGGAAGAAGACATGAAGGAGAACTTTCCTCATCTTTTTGGAAGCTCAGGTATGCTTTCATTCTTTCCATGATCACTCTCATCTCTGAACTGAGATTATGATGAAGATGCTGCAACCTTGTAGTCATATCTTTAGAATCTCTTTTCATTCTCTTATGCCATGATCATCTTATTCATTCTTAATATGATTTCTTCTTAAACTATGATCATATTCTTATTTTGATTTATTCTAGCATTGTAGATGCCTCTCCATGATTATTCATACCTCTGATTTACTGTGTTCTTGTACTAGAATGAGATCTTATCATCTCTAGTTCATCTCTTTCATTCATAGCATGTTTCCAATGAAAACCATGATTTTTACCAAAATAGAAACTATGATTTCAAATTAGTAAGTAATGATTTTAATCGATGTTTGATGTCTAAATTATGCTTTTTAGTCTTAGACTATTGTGTTAGACATTCTCTCCAAGTTTCGTAGCATTCCGGATTGTATAGCATAGGTTTCGGATCAAGATTCTATTTTTGAATTCGGATTTGCTCTTGGGCAGACTGCCCTGGTCGACTGACTCAATCAACCCAGCCAATCAACCCGCAATGATAGAATTGGATTTATTTGTCCGTTTCGATTCAATTGATGGTCATTCTTTTAGGACTACTTCCTAATGACTGTGTGATGTTATTCTAGGGTTTATTTGCTAACTTTGGATTCATCCTCTTGTCCATCCGGAATATATTCGAATCTATTTAAGGTAAGGAAAGTTGTTACCATAGATTGCATAGATTTAGTTTCTAATTTGGGAACTACTTAGATTTGCTACTGTTATGTTAGTTTCTATTATGATATGAATGTTGTAAGTACAGTAGGATCTTATTTCCTTATTTACGTCATTTATTTGATCATGTATGAATACTTAGTCATGTATGTTTCTTATTTATTTAATCTTGTCTTATGATAGTCTTTCATATGATGAGATATCTGTCGTGGATGATATAACTGAATTATGATTGTGATTGTTTAGGTATGATTTGGGATTGGGGAATGTCCTTTTGACATTTCTATTCTTGGACATCATTGGGGATAGTATGGGATATTTCCAATGTTGCCCTTTGACACTTTCCCGGATTATTGGTTTTCATACCTAGGACTTGTCTAGCAGTGTTTGGCTAGGATATTCCCTGTTATATCAGACCTGATTCGAGAGGGTATTGAGACCAAATGACCCGTGGTAGCAATGGGGATTTATGGGCGCTCAAGCCTGGTAACCAACTCATGAGGGGACATGAATCACATTGTGGGGGCTATTTATGGGTAGAATTGCATATGGATAGACTTGGGCTCATGGGCGTTCAAGAACGGTAACCAACCCGTAAGAGGACATGAGAGCTTCCCGTTTACTATATGTGGATGACCTATAGGGTTGATGAGTCCGTATTTGAGAGAGTCGGATACGCTGACTCTAGTTTGAAGGATACCGGAAAGGATCCCGAGAGGGGAGGAATAGACGTATCTGGATTTGAGTTGATGTAACTATGTAGATGACTTGCATTTGGCTAGGCTTTACCCTGACATGCGCCAGTACTTAGACCAAATGGTGATGTGAGAGAGAGGTGACTTAACCCCCAGCCATGGATTGTCCGAGAGGGATGAAGGACCCTTTGCCAACAGAGGATGAGTGAATTGAGAACTACCCAAAGAAGTATGGTGCTATTACTTAAAGCATGTTTGCCTATAGAGACCAGTATAAATAGAGTTAGACTCATACATGCATTGTCTGTCTCATATCATATCACATTATGCTTTGCTTATGTTATCATGTTATTTATGCTATTATGGAATAACTTGCCTTACTGGGTTTCTTTTGAAACTCACTCCTTTTGTACAACATCTTTTGTTAGATTATTCTGTAGGCATTGATGACTATGAAGGCCAATATGAAGAAGTGTACCATACGCAAGGTGTTGGCAACTATGAGATTACGTTGAGGATTCCTCAAGTGTTCTTACTTGTTACCAAGATTAGCCCTACTGTGGAGTGGGAGCGTCTGAGCGTGATTGATGAAGTCTATGTTTATGAAGTAATTCTTTATAAAGTAGAATAGACTCTAGCTTAGTTAGATTATATCTTTCTTTCTTGTCTTTAGAATCAGTTGTAATCTCCTTTGACTTTCAATCTACATTCCGTTGTACTCGTGGAGTGAGATTCCGCCTCACTCTATATTTGATTTTATATATCTATTGGTATCATTTCCGCACTCTGGTGATTATCTCGTTACTTTACTTTGATTCATTTGAATAATATTGTTAACCTTGATTTTGTCCTGTTCTTGATTATATTATTGTGAATGTGGGAGGTTGATTTACTCGATACTGGATCTTGTGGACTATGGATCACACACTCGGGTATGCCATATAGGGTACCAGCTGGGTGGATGTGACACCTAGGATTTGTTCATTTTAATGCTCAGGAACCATTCACGCCACAACGGTGAAATCTCCTGTAGCAAGAGCTTCTTTTGTACGAAGAAGTTCCAACTATGCACGCAATGTATAATGAATCTCTCACCAATTTAGAAAGTCTATCTGATTGTGGTTATTTTTCAATATTAGTTGCCAAGAAGAGAACTTCTTTTGAAATACAAAACTTTTCTTCTTCCTATTGTTCTGAGATGGAAGTAGATGCGTCCAAAAAGAACCTAGTTCGAACAGGTTTTCCACTTTTGTTGCTTTATACTCGTAAATGACAAAATGGAATCCAACCAAGTGTATCTTTTTTTAATTTTATGTTTTTATTTTTGTTCTTGGCAAGCATTTTCTGCTTCTTAGCCTCGCGCTCAGCAGCAGCGGCACGACTGATTGACAAGTCAAGATCTTTTTTCAAAGAGCTGATAGCCTTGTCATTCTCCTCCTTCAACACTTCGGCTGCTTTCTTCAGCCGGTCCACCTCAGAATTTGCCTTCGCCAAATTCTCTTCAGAAGTCTGTAACAAGGAGCCGTTACGACCAACTCGGCTCAAAGCCTCCATGTGTTGGTAGAAGCTCAGCATGGCATTCCTAAGAAAACAGGCGAATTATCAAAAATCCCGGGAGAGATTATAAAACAAGTAGCAAAAGACCAAGAAAAATAATACCTTGTCGAGAGACGAACCAGAGAGTCATCTTGCATGATTTCAAGGGCTTGCGATCGGCCGGCATTAGGTCGAGAGAGCTCCACTCAGCAGCCTTCTCATGGTCCTACGTGAACCCAGTCCGACACCACCAATGACCATTGAGGAAGTTAAGGTCTGATTAAGGCGCTCGGCAGAAGAAATACCGCTTGCACCATCCCTTGTGATTGGAAGGACAGGTTCCCCTAGCAAGAATGTTGCCCGACCAGTCCAGCTCAACCTTGTTGCGCTTGGAAAGAACAACCCAACCTGGAGGGTGAGAAAGAGACAGAACATGAAAATGTACAAAAAGAGGAAGAGAAGGTGTGATGCCAAGTTCGAAACATAAACCCAGAAAGCCGACAATGAGATGCCAGCTATTGGGAAGGAGCATGCTAGGACAAATCTCCTAGTGATTTAAAATGGCAGAAAACAAAGTATTGAAGAAGGGAAAGCAAACTCCGCTCTCCAAAGTATCTATATACAAGGAAAATTTGCTAGGAAGGATCGAATTAACCCTCTCATTAGGAGTGGGAGCTCTAAGGTGGTACGAAGAAGGAAAATCAAAGCATTCGCCTTTGGAGTTCTGGATGGTCCAGACTCAGGAAGCACAGAAGGAGCCTCAGCACTTTCTTCTGCTCTTTTTTGTTGGCTAACTTTTTTGAAGTCACGGCAAAGAGCAGTTAAGGTTTTCTTGTCACTATCTGACTGCTCAGGAGGGACAAAAGCAAAGGCCTCATCACCAGAGTCACCCTTATCGGCGCTATGTTCAGAAGGAATTTTGGAGAAAACCCAACCACCTCCCATCACTGTAAAGGTCTGGTTGTGGTCTTTAACAAAAAAGAAATCAGAGATGAAAGTAAAAAAAATTGAGATAACAAGTAAAGGTTACAAAGGAGTCAGTAGACTTACTGAATCACCGAAGCAAGAAAGCTTAAGGGCGAGAATATTGTTAGAGCACGAAGAAGATGACGAAGTTTAAAAATTCCAGACAAAGAGAATGAAACGTATGAGGACAACGAACCGCTTTTAAGCACTCACACAGATGATCGAGGACGTGTACGATCGACATGGATTCAACATCAATGATCGTGATTTGAAGACGTTTCGAAAGTTTGAACTCATGAATCAAAACAAGCGATTTAGAAACCGTCGTTTCGATTTCGTGAGCAATAATGATTTCGGCTGCAGAGGAAGCGTGGCGTCACCCCCATAGAAAGTGAAGACATTCACGATGCTCAATAAAAAAGCAGTACAACCGCATTAAATGCGATACAACATTTAATAAGCTGAGGATTATGCAAAGCCCTCTTTCAACAGATTACCAAGTTCAAAACCAAGCCCTTGGAATTGCCCGAACGCTTAGTTTGGGGGGCTCGTGATACGGAGAAAATATAATCGAACTGGGTTCGACCCTCGACCCCGGTCGGGAAGAAAGGAATCGACTCGCTTCCGAGTGGGCGGGGTTCAAAAGATAGCTTGCTATGGTACAGGGGCGGACCCACACCCCCCCCCCCCCAATTTGAAAACAAAATTTAAAGGTAAAATAATGGGTATAAATGTCATCTCTATTTAAAAAATAAATCCTCAATCCCTATTTATTCTCCCCTCTTTTCTCTCTCACATCTTTTCTTCCTATTTATTCTCCTTCTATAAACGTGGGTTAAGGGAATTTAAAAAAAAATAAATTATTATTAAATATTCAAAATGCCATTTCTAATGGAAACTAACTCCTCAATTCGGATTAAATCTCCTCTCTCTTCTCTCATCTTTTCTTCCTATATATTCTCCTTCTATAAATCGTGGGTTAAGGAAAATTTTTGAAAAAAATATATTATTAAAAATATTCAAAATGTCATTTCTAATGGAAATTAACTCCTCAATCGCTATTTATTCTCTCATAGCTCCTCTTTTCTTCCTATTTATTCTCTTCGGTTTCTTTCTTTTTATTTATTCTATGAGTGCGGATTAAGGAAAATTTGGAAAACAATCTTCTGCACAATTAGGTTCTCTTTATCTTTTTAAAATTATTTATTTTTTCTCTTTTACTTTTTTTTTATGTTATTCTTTATTTGATTTTATACTCTTTATTTTTGTATTTCTTTTGCAATTTTTATTATTTGATTTTATATTATAAATAAAATGTCTACCAACGGGGGTTGGTCCAAGTGGTAAGCGCTTGGTTCGCTTAAGCAGGGTTCGGGTATCGAATCCTTGTGGATGCCGAAAATCCCCGTTGGAAGACTCACCCACCACAGCCAGGTGTGCGACGCGGGTCGAACACCGGTTTATAAAAATCGGGGTTGGCAAACCAAAAAATAAAAAAATAAAATGTCTATAATTTTAAGGTAACTAACTACCATCGGTTTGCATCTTTCACTTAAATTTTTTATTTTGTTTGCAAATTTTTTAGGGTTAAAGTCACGTGTATTTATTTTTAACTGATGCTTTAATTTACCTATATCTAGTTGAAAAAAAATACCATTATTAATAATTTATCTATTTTTGTCAAATATAAGTGGGCCCCACAAAATATATGTAGGCATGCTTCCCCAATCTGAACTTTTATTATTTGCCCCCCCACCACTATTGAATCCTGGTTCCGCCCCTGGCTGTGGAAGTATGCTAACTCAGTCAACAAACACGCCCGAATCCGTGATAATCAGAGTGGACAAATCATCAAGAAGACGGTTAACAACACTTGCGGAAAATGCCGATCGTTATTATATGGATAACTACCATATAACGTTCATATTATCAAAGGAGTTATCTATTAGCCCAGACACGAACGGATCTATTTGTTAAGATCTGACGGCTATCCGAAGAAGGCTCAAATAAATCCAACGAAGGAGAATCGAAGGTACACACTATATAAGACATTACCAGCCCACAAGGTGGGGGGATATACACAATCTGAATCGTATTCCCAATATTCATTATTTTGCTCTGTGCTCAAGCAAAGCCATTTATGATCAGTTCATCAACTTACTTAGCCTTCGGAGGTGGACTCTTGACCCCAGCGATCGGGCCACATCTGACGTTCATTTTTGCAGGTCATCCACATGAGATATAAGGGCTGAGCAGATTTTGGACGCATCAAGTAGCAAGAGCTTATTTTTTTACCTTGGAGTCCCTATTATGCACGCGATGTATAATGCATCACTCACTAATTTAGAATGTCTATCTGATTGTGGTTATTTATAAATATTAGTTGCCAAGAAGAGAACTTCTTTTGACGTGCAACCTTTTCATCTTCCTATTGTTAATGAGATGGAAGCTGATGCTTCCAAAGGAAGCTAGTTCGGAACAGTTTTCCGCTTTAGTTGTTTAGCATGTTTGTTGCTTGATACTTGCAAATGACAAAATGGAATCCAACTAGTTGTATCTTTTTTAATTTTATGTTTTTATATTTGGAAAATAAAGTTCCTTTTATTTCCTTAAAATTCATAGCCCCTTTCAATGAGTAGGTTATAATCTTTCAACATTATTATTTTTTTAATAATTAACACTTCTTAGGAAGAGTGCTCTCTATAAATTGTTTAGTAAACTTATTCTTATTTCGTAATTGTTCAAGAAATGCTTAGGGAACGTGTTTATCATACACTAAAAAAATCCAAAAATTTTAAAGCATACAAACGTAAAAAAAAATAAAATGTTTCCACAAAGAAATATTGTGGTAGAATTGTTATCAAACACACTCTAGTAATCCTAAAAAATATGGGGAAAAAATAACAAATAAAGGACCTGTCCATAATTTATACAACCTGATTTGGTAGTGTCTTAGAAAAAGGGATTGTCAAACCCATGGCTAGGCTGGGCTCAATGAAGCTGCCACTCAAGCCCTTGAACCGAGACTTGCTAATACAATCTAATCTTGTCTGCCTTCTTGTTTGTCCCAAAATTTTCATCTTGAATCCTCCTCCACACAATGTTGGGGACATTTGACAAAACATTGGGTATGAGAGAATTTTTGTTTTTTTTTTTCTCCTGTCCGTTTGGCTTGCTTATGCACGTTATAGCCCACACTTTAAAAATGCTAAAAAGGATGTATAAAATTTACCATAATGATGGTTTAAAAATAAACAACGGGGAAAGGAGATTTGAAATCAAATCACTTGGTGTGACAAGGGGAAGCGTTCTTAATATTGTATGGTAATGTTCTAATGGCCAATCCAGCAACATGGCACAAATTTGCTCTTCAATATCCCAAGAAAACTATTTGCTTCTCTATTCTTTTATCCACTGTCATACGTTAAGAATCAAGGAAATGCAACTTAGGTGTTGGGCACCCACATTTACCTACACCTAGACATTTCCACACACGAATTTACCACCATACCCATCTGTTACCCGAAAATGGAAAATGAGTGCTGTCGAGTTTTAGTCCCTATAATAATACAAAGAAAGGCGAATTTTATGCGGAAGGAGGAATGAGTTTGCAATAAGGGGCAACGTTAATATTTATTTCATAGAGTCACCCAAACTAGGAGATAGACAACCAGCTCAACTGCCTTACAATTATATGTTAGAACATTGATAACGAGAGACTATCAAACTTCTCTAGCACTAATGTGAAATTGTAGGATCTAGACATGTTTATTGATCTTCTTCGCCTCTAAGCACTTTCACTTCACCTCACCCTAAAAACGTAACCAAATCTGAATGTTAGTCATAAAAGAATCACTTAACCATTATGAAATTCTCATATCTAAGAGTTTGAGATTCACGGTAGGAATAGAAAGGATTTGAAAATTCACAGGGTTTTCTAGATGATACAAATATACTTGGAGCAATCAATGGAAGGGCTAATCTTGTAGGGAAGGTGGACACCACATTTGTCGGGAAGTGCTGCAGCCTTGCCTCCCTTGATTCCGAGAGAGGCTCTATAGGCATTCTTGAGACAACGACAAGCCACCCGACGGTTAGGAGTGGTTCTTGCGGAGGAGTTGAGTGCCCTCACGGAATCACAACAAGCCCAAGACACCTTTCTTCCATTGCGGCAAAAGGTGAGGCAAGAAGCCAATCGAGAGACCACTTGCCCACATGTTAGGGCATCTGCAGCATGTGGTGCTGCCACAACCATGCAAACCCAAACAAGGCACACAACCTTTAGGACGCTAGAATTGGCCATAGTTACACGTACTTCCAAGATTTAAGATGTGTAATTTCTTTAGTACAAATCCTGATTATAAATTTATGTCTATGGGATTGTTGAAGAAGGACAAAAAAGAGTAATATGCGTAGGATATAGGTGTAGTACACTAAACATTACTTAGAATGTGTGTAAATACAAGAATAGCTATTGTATTGAATTAAGACTGTAAGATTTCAGGAGTGACCAATCTAGGCCGTGTACTGTCTAACAAACTTTCAGTACACGGATATCATTTGTTTCCCTTTTCTCAATTTTACCGCTTCCTCTCTGAGTAAACATATCAAGTTAGTTGTTGAAAATCCCATAAGAAATTACAACGGGGCTTTCAAGATTTTTATTTTCAATTATCTTAATCAATTATAGTTCAGACTTAATTTTATTGGGAGGGGGATGAGAAAGGGATCTTTCTCAAAACATCTAGGAGTTGTTCATTTCAATGCTCAGGAACCATTCATGGCACAACAGTGAAACCTCCAGTAGCAAGAGCTTCTTTTGTACGTTGGAGTCCCTACTATGCACGCGATGTATAATGCATCTCTCACCAATTTAGAATGTCTATCTGATTGTGGTTATTTATAAATATTAGTTGCCAAGAACAGAACTTCTTTTGATGTGCAACCTTTTCGTCTTCTAATGTTAATGAGATGGAAGTTGATGCTTCCAAAAGAACTTAGTTCGGAACAGTTTTCCGCTTTAGTTGTTTAGCAAGTTTGTTGCTTGATAGTCGTAGATGACAAAATGGAATCCAACCAGGTGTATCTTTTTTAATTTTATGTTTTTATTTTTGGAGAGTAAAGTTCCTTTTATTTCCTTAAAATTCATAGCCCCTTTCATTGAGTAGGTTATAATATTTCAATATTATTATTTTTTTTAATAATTAACTCTTCTTTGTGCTCTCTATAAATTGTTTATTAAACTTATTCTTATTTCGTGATTGTTCAAGAAACGCTTAGGTAATGTGTTTATCATACACTAAAAAAAAATTCCAAAACTTTTTTAAAGCATACAATCGTTAAAAAAAAGAAAAAAATGATTGTCTTAGAATTGTTATCAAACACACTCCAGTAATACCAAAAAAGGAAAATAAATAAATAAATTAAAAAAATACACATTTATTTTTTTAACAAATAAAGGACCTGTCCATAATTTATACAACCTAATTTAGTAGTATTGGTAATACTCCAATTAGTTTAATTCAATTAATTGATGGGGAAAATTCCTTACTTGGATTCGCTTTCCCTTTTGTGAAGTATTCACAGCGGAAGTAAATCTGGATCCACGTTCTCGTTCCACCACCAAATCCCTACCGGGATGATTCCACAATCACAAGGAAAGGGAAGTATTTCCACAACTCAAGTGCCGTGTGGAAAAAAGATAGAAGAGAGATCTAAGGCAAAGGAAGGAAACCTCCACTAGGTTTCTCCTTGCGTTTCTTGGAGAGAGGGAGAGAGAGATGGGAGCCGCCTCATTTTCTTGGAAAAACTTATGTAATGTAAACACACTCACTTATTTCGTGGTTACCAAAATATATAACCCTATTTTGTAACCTCCCTAATAGTGAGTTTCTAAATTTGCCCTTGGGCATTTAATTTATTAATTATATTAATAAATTCCAACAACTCCCACTTGCACAAGGGCAAGTGTTAATCTTTCAATGTGTCCCAGACACACATGTATATCCCAGATACACACATTCAATCTCTCTGCTATGTATCCCAGATACATAGACCTCTTGTGTCCCGCACACACATGTATATCCCAGGATACATAGACCACCCGTGTCCCGTACACTAATATCCACAAGTCATACTGGCAAAATGGGTTGTGCGACTGGTGATATACCTGCACGCGTCAGCCCCAAACTAGAAACCTTCCTAGAAGGCCAGAATGGCACATCACTCAAAGAAACATATCAAATAAACATTAGTATAACACAGTGTCCTAGGTTATATCAAACTCACTAGACTGAACGTATCTCGATCCCTCTGAGAGATCACTTTCTTGTCCTTAAAATGTTCACTACTGTAACACATACAGTTGACGCCAGCAAACACTTTTAGGGTGCAGTTGAATCAAACCTTTCCTTTCGCCCCCGCACCATCACTACACTTAGGATTGACTCCTTTCCCGGTAGTGCCCCTTTAGGTTGAATCTATCATGACCATAGGTAACACCCCAAAGTAGCCACATCAATCCTTCGTTTCATGATGTCGTCGAAAGTCACTAAGAACACTAATGACCATAAGGTCTTGGACTCACATAGTGAGAGGAGCAGGGATCCATCCTCTCATCTCCAATGATTGCTAAGCACACAGAGTATGATATACGTGCTATGGTGGAGCATTCTATATACAATAGAATGTATGTCCATCTCAACACCATACAGGTCTTAGTATAGTCGCAACCTCTTGGGCCTAACCCGAGTTTCTTTATTGTCGCCACCCTAGCGCCACATAGTACTCGCACCTGGTTCCTATAGGCAACATGAATAGTGGGAACATTCATGTCGATTCTCTTCACAATAAAGAAACTCATATTGATTCCAAATCAAGGCGACATCATGATTATGAACTGACCTACACAAAGTCATTCACAATCCGTCTCATCTCTACTCGCCTCCAAGGCGCCAGAGGCGAATGCTCTTGTGAGTGAGCCATTCTCTTGCCTATTGACATATCTTGTTTTATGCTAGAAAAACACAATCACCCAGAAAGTGAATAAATGAAATGCTGGAATGAACTCATATTACTCATTAATAAGAAAGTCTCAGTACAAAAGTAAGTCACAATCTACGCAAGCCCAAGGATTTTTCATGAGAAATAGATACATCCTTGGCTATAGGTATGGTTAGAGGGTTAGCTACTGTGAAACCCGACCCTAACCTTAACCCGGATACTCTTTTGTCTGTAGGTTCGAAGACCCGAAGTAGAAGTGAAAGTCAACTATGGGCCATATTAGTAAAAGATATACTTGTTCGACTCCGAACCTATGGAGATTGAAGATGATGCCCCATATTTGAAGACAGTGTTAGATCTAGGAAAAAGACTACGCCTTGATGAAGAGAAGATTGGTTGATGACCTTAGAGCTTGGTGGGATATGATTTAAAGCCATTTTTCCATGCTAGGTAAGTTATAGTATATGTGTTTAAAGTTTCGTTTGATTCCGAGTAGTGGAAGGCCCTCAAATCCCTGACTTTGGATTTGCTGTCTGCTTGGGTCGACTGCTTGGGTCGACTGGGCCAGGCTACCCAGCCAATCGACCCAGAGATGCTGAACTCGAGCAGAATCTTCTGTTTAGATTATATTGCTATATATACCCCATGACTTCGTGATTTTAGTATCCCTAGCCTCCAAAGCACTTAGAGAACGAAGGGAACTCATCTCCAAGCCTCCGAAAGTGTTGAAGAAGACCTAATCTTGCAAACTTGCTAGTTCTCTCTCTTGTTCTTCAATCAAAGGTTAGTATTCAATCTTTCGTGTTATTGATTCATTCTTTCCATGATCACTCTCTTCTCTGAACTGAGATTACGATGAAGATGCTACAACCTTGTAGTCATATCTTTACAATCTCTTTTCATTCTCTTATGCCATGATCATCTTATTCATTCTTAATATCATTCTTATGATTTCTTCTTAAACTATGATCATATTCTTATTTTGATTTATTCTAGCATTGTAGATGCCTCTCCATGATTATTCATACCTCGATTTACTTGTGTTCTTGTACTAGAATGAGACCTTATCATCTCTAGTTCATCTCTTTCATCCATAGCATGTTTTCAATGAAAACCATGATTTTTACCAAAATAGAAACTATGATTTCAATTAGTAAGTAATGGTTTTAATCGTTGTTTGATGTCTAAAAAATGCTTTATAGTCTTAGATTACTATGTTAGACATTCTCTCCAAGTTTTGTAGCATTCCAGATTGTATAGCATAGGTTTCGGATCAAGATTTTTTTTTGAATTTGGATTTGCTCTTGGGCAGACTGCTGGTCGACTGAACCAGTCAACCCAACCAATCAACCCGCAATGATAGAATTTGATTTCTTCGTCTGTTTCGATTCGATTGATGCTCATTCTTTTAGGACTACTTCCTAATGACTGTATGATGTTATTCTAGGGTTTATTTGCTAACTTTTGATTCATCCTCTTGTTCGTCCGGAATATATTCGAATCTATTTAAGGTAAGGAAAGTTGTTACCATATTAACATAGATTGCATAGATTTAGTTTCTAATTTGGGAACTACTTAGATTTGCTACTGTTATGTTAGTTTCTATTATGATATGAATGCTGTAAGTACAGTAGGATCTCATTTCCTTATTTACTTTATGTACTCGGATCATGTATGAGTATTTATTCATGTATGTTGCTCATTATTTCGATATTGTCTTATTATACTCTTTCATATGATGAGATATCTGTCATGGATGATATGACTAAATTATGATTGTGATTGTTTAGGTATGATTTGGGATTGGGAATGTCCTTTTGACATTTCTATCCTTGGACATCATTGGGGATAGTATGGTATATTTCCAATGTTGCCCTTTGACACTTTCCCGAATTATTGGTTGTCATACCTAGGACTTGTCTAGCAGTGTTTGGCTAGGATATTTCCCTGTTATATCAGACCCAATTCGGAAGGGTATTGAGACCGAACGACCCGTGGTAGCAATGGGGATTCATGGACGCTCAAGACCGGTAACTAACCCGTGAGGGGACATGCATCACATTGTGGGGGCCATGTATGGGTAGAGTTGCATATGGATAGACTTGGGCTCATGAGCGTTCAAGACAAGTAACCAACCTGTGAAAGGACATGAGAGCTTCCCGTTTACTATATGTGGATGACCTATAGGATTGATGAGTCCGTAGTCTGGGACTATGCTGACTCTAGTGGAATGGATACCGGAAAGGATAGCCCGGGGCGAGGAATGGACGTATCTGGACCTAAGTTGGTATGACTAAGTAGAAGACTTGCATTGGGCTAGGCTTTACCTTTACATGCACCAATACTTAAACCAATGGTGATGTGTGAGAGAGGTAACCTAAACCTCTAACCAAGGAATGTCCATGAGGGATGCAAGACCCAACTACCACAGGCAAACCCAAGATGCCAATATGACCGAGGATGAGTGAATTGAGACCTACCCAAAGAAGTATGGTGCTATGACTTAAAGCATGTCTTCCTATAGAGACCAGCATACATAGAGTTAGACTCATACATGCATTGTCTATCTTGTATCATATCACATTATGCTTTGTTTATGTTATCATGTTATTTATGCTATTATGGAATTACTTGCCTTACTTGGTTTTTTTTGAAACTCACTCCTTTTGTACAACATCTTTTGTTAGACTATTCTACAGGCTTTGATGACTATGAAGGCCAATATGAAGAAGCGCAAGTTGAAGAAGGGTACAAGACGTAAGGTGTTGGCAACTATGAAGATTACGTTGAGGATTCCTTGAGTGGTCTTACTTGTTACCAAGATTAGCCCTACCGTGGAGTGGGAGCGTCTGAGCGTGATTGATGAAGTCTATGTTTATGAAGACGTTCTTTACAAATTAGAATAGACTGTAGCTTAATTAGATTATATCTTTCTTTCTTGTCTTTAGAACTAGTTGTAATCTCCTTTGACTTTTGATCTACATTCCGCTGTGCTCGTGGAGTGAGATTCCGCCTCACTTTACATTTGATTTTATATATCTATTGGTATCATTTCCGCACTCTAATGATTATCTCGTTACTTTACTTTGATTTATTGAATAATATTGTTAATCCTGATTTAGTCTTGTTCTTGATTATATTATTGTGAATGTGGGAGGTTGATTTACTCGATACTGGATCTTGTGGATTGTGGATCACACACTCGGGGATGCTAGATAGGGTACCGGCTGGGTGGATGTGACAGCTACCATTTGACTAGTAGATATGTGCTTAAGTACAACTTTCTTCCTTGATGTAATGTCTCTAACAAAGTGATATCTCAACTGTATATATTTGGTCTTCCCATGATACTTGGGGTCCTTGAAATAGCTAAGAGCTGCCATACTATCACAGTAGACAAAGGCAGCCTCTTTGGATGTCATCACTATCCCAGTATATCAAAAGAATCTCCTCAACCAAACAGCCTCTTGAATCGCAGCTAAGCATGCCACATACTCTGCTTCCATGGTCGAGAGGGATATATAAGCCTGCTTCTTGCTACACCACGAAATGGCCCCGCCATTCAACAAAAAAGCATATCCAGAGGTTGATTTGCGCTCATCAATGTCTCCAGCCCAGTTGGCATCGCTATAGCCAACTAAGCGTAAATCCGATCCTTGGTAACACAACATGTAGTTACTCATTCCTCTGAGATATCTCAATATCCTCTTGACTGCTTTCCAGTGCTCTATGCCTGGGTTTGATTGGTATCGACTAACCAAACCCACTGCATAACAAATATCCGGCCTAGTACACATCAAAGCGTACATAAGGCTACCTATTGCACTGGAATATGGACCTCTTTCCATCTTATTTTTCTCCTCTGGAGTCTTAGGACCCATATCAAGGCTCAAATGCAAACCCTTCTCCACTGGAGTATCAATTGATTTGCAGTTGTGCATTTGGTATCTCGTCAAGACATTGTCAATATAGGTCTCTTGAGATAAACCTAGTAATCTCTTTTGCCTATTTCTGACAATCTTGACACCAAGCACATAGCTTGCTTCACCCATGTCCTTCATATCAAATACGGAGGACAACCATTTCTTAATGGTTTCCAATAGCTCCTTGCTATTGTTAGCATAAGTATGCCATCTACGTATAGTGTCAGAATGACATAATTACTATCAGATCTCTTGGTGTAAACACAGTGGTCTTCCTCAAGTATGGAAAGACCATTTTCCATCATAGCTTGGTGGAAGCGCACATTCCACTGTCTAGATGCTTGCTTTAAGCCATATATGGACTTCTTAAGCTTGCACACTTTGCGCTTAAGTCCATTAGTTTCAAAGCCTTGAGGTTGATCCATATAGATCTCTTCCTCAAGTTCTCCATTGAGAAAAGCAGTTTTTACATCCATTTGATAAAGCTCCAAGTCCAACTGAGCAACAATGGCTAGTATGAGGCGAATTGAGGCTAGCCTAACCACGGGGAAAAAGTTTCCTCATAATCAACGCCCTCTCGTTGGGTGTAGCCCTTAGCCACTAAACGAGCCTTGAATCTCTCAATAGATCCATCCGCCTTTCTCTTGATTTTGAGAACCCACTTGTTCCCAATTGCCTTTCAGCCCGGCAGCAAGTCATCCAAGTCCCAGACATGATTAACTTTCATCGACTCCAACTCTTGCTCTATTGCTTTCAACCATTCCTTTGAGCTTGACCCCACAAGAGCTTCCTGCATGCTCTTCGGTTTATGCTCATCAACTAAAGTCATCTCACAGTAGATCTCTTCAGGAGTTACCATGTAGGCTTCATCCTCTATGTCGAAAAGTCGACGAGGAACTTGCCCGCGCCCACTACGGCGCAAGTTCATGTCAGATTGCTCACCCTCTGAGGTAGCTATCACATCTACACTCCCACTCCCACTAGGATCTTCTGGATGAACCCCTGGTTCATTATCCAGAATCTGAATCCCTGGAGTGACAAGACCACTATCTTGTTTTTTAAAGAATTTTGATGATTCTTTGTTAACTCTTGAAAGAGATGGAAAATCATTCTCTAAGAATGTTGCATCCCTAGACTCAAGTTTCATTCTCCTCTCACTCTCATCTAGTCCAATGAAGACATGGCCCTTTGAGGGTTCAGAGTATCTCACAAAGATACACTTACTTCCTCTGGGTCCAAGCTTTCCATATTGGTGAGAAGTAGAGTGAACATATGCTGCACATCCCCATCTGCACAAGTAACTCAAATCTGGCTTCCTTCCGGTCCACAACTCATATGGTGTGGAAGGAACCGGTTTGGTTGGAACTCTGTTAAGGATATAGGCTGTAGTCAACAAAGCGTCTCCCCAATAAGAGATGGGTAGATTTGCTTGCGCCATCATGGATCTCACCATGTCTAGCAAGGTTCTATTCCTCCTCTTAGCAACCCCATTTTGCTGTGGAGTCCCTAGAATAGTAAGTTGTCTAGATATCCCCTTTTCATCACACAACCCTTTGAACATATCGGAGAGATACTCTCTACCTCTATCCATTCTAAGAGTTTTAATCCTTTTATCTAACTGATTCTCAACTAAGCTCATGAATTTCTTAAACCATTCTAGAGCTTCTAACTTATGAGAAATTAGATAAATGTGACCATACCGTGTATTGTCATCTATGAATGTGATGAAATCAGCCTGTTCTTTTCTAGTATGCACATTAATGGGTCCACATACATCTGAATGGATAAGTTCTAAAGGAAGAGAGGCTCTCAAAGCCTGTTTAAATGGTTTTCTAGTTGCTTTTCCTGCTAGACATGACTCACAGGTTGGCAAATCAGATAGTGAACCTTGGCCTAAGAGACCTTCTCTTGCCAAGCTGTTCGTCCTATCTAAGCCAATATGTCCTAGTCTAGCATGCCACAAATTAGAATCAATACACATAGTATCTTGGCAAACAAACGCACTACTAGAATTAAATGAATAATCAATTGTATCCAATACAATGAAATCATTATTAAGAAAACCATAACCATAAACTGTATCACCTAGATACAAAACCAAAGAACTTTTTCAAATACAACTCTAAAACCATGTCTCATAAACCACTCTTGTTTCTGTTCCCACTTCTGTTACTTTGCCTAGACCGCTGAGGTTGAGCTCTCTCCTTCTTGCGCTCGAAGCTTGCACCTTTACTAGTGCTTGCTTCAGCAGCAAGTACTTCAATGTGAGGGACATCGGCCAACATCCGATCCTCCTCTAGCTCAAGGTGCTTGGCAGCTTGATCAGATGTCTTGACCTCATCAACATGAGTCAAGAAGATCTTCATATGCTCCAAAGACTTAGGCAATAACCTGATGACTACAAAGACTTGCTCTTCATTAGTCTTTTGGCGCCCACATGCGCTCAACTCACTAATCATGGACATGATGGTTATATGCTGCCTCATGGTGTGATCCTGGCGCATCTTCTAACCATCAAAAGTGAGTCTGAGCTGGTGGCCTCCTGTGGTGGAAGTCCCTCCGTACTGGAACTTCACAACCTCCCACAAAGACTTTGTAGTCCTATGCTTCTCAAACCAAAGCATCAGGTCATCCCTTATGGAGCCTAGGATACTAATCCTAGCTACCCAGTCCTTCCTCTTCTAGGCATTGTAAAGCTCAAGGTTCCTGTGATACTGTGCAGTGGTACCTTCCTCAAGTGAGGACATGATCTAGTTTATGGTTTTCAGCATGTTCCGTTCTTTTAGGAGATATTGCACCTTTCGGTGCCAGAGGTCATAGGTCCTCTCATTCAACTTATCTCCTTTAGTAAGGTCAGCAACTATGCTTTTTGTAGCAGCCATTTATTCTAAAGATATTACATACAAGAATGAGTTCAATAAATCTAGCATAAAACACAACTCATGAAACAACAAATCACACTAGCATAGTCAACCTATGGAATAAGCACTTAAACCAAAAGAGATGCTAACAAACATTCAATCAAATTCTCATGCAAACCCACATAGACTTATACACTAGTTTCATTCTGTGCAAGAAACATGATTGATAGACCCATAAATAAAAAACAGTTTTATTAAACTAAAACATGTAATCATGTTAATGCTATGAGGTGGTTCACACAGAACACTCTACCTCATTAGCTCCCACTAGGCCCCATTATGCCCTCAATTCTCAAACATCACATAGATGTGAGCCATTGGTGTCCAGTAAATAGAAACACATTCAAAACTTGACAAAAATTCAAACAGATTCTGAGACGGCTCTCTGTCTGGGAATCCGTCTGGATTTCTGCAACCAGACGGACGATCGTCTCCCAGACGGAAAATCCGTCTGGGTCACTGTGTACAGTCCGTTTGGTCCACAGTGACCAAAAAACAACTTTTTTTTGGATTTCTTAATGAACGATTTTTTTTTTAAAAAACGGTAAAAACACGTTTTTTCACCAAAAAAAATCATCCAAAAACACACAAAAAATCCAATAATAGATTTTAAACAAAATTAATTATCATGGATAATCAATTCATGCAAAAATTTACAAGGGAAATTCTCAAGGATCCTCCCATTCGGATCCAAACCCAAAACATAAGGGTTTCCAAAAACCCTATCAATTCTCCCATGGGTTTTGTATTAAACCCTGGATTCTCCGTGGGTTTCCATACACCCTTGATCTTCCCATTGGATCCATACAATGAAATTAAACAATGGGGATGAACAAAGAACCATGGGAACCAATGGCTTTGATGCCAATGTTGGTAATACTCCAATTAGTTCAATTCAATTAATTAAATGGGGAAAGATTCCTTACCTGGATTCGCTTTCCTTTTGTGAAGTATACTGCAATGAAGTAAACCTGGATCCACGTTCTTGTTCCACCACCAAATCTCTACCAAGATGATTCCACAATCACGAAGAAAGGGAACTATTTCCACAACCCAAATGCCATGTGGAAAAAAGATGGAAGAGAGACCTAAGGCAAAGGAAGGAAACCCCCACTAGGTTTCTCCATCCTACATTTCTTGGAGAGAGGGAGAGAGAGATGGGAACCGCCTCCTTTTCTTGGAAAAATTTCGTAATGTAAACACACTCACTTATTCGGTGGTTACCAAATATATAACCCTATTTTGTAACCGCCCTAATAGTGAGTTTCCGAATTTTCCCTTGGGAATTTAAAAGGGAATTTAATTTATTAATTATATTAATAAATTCCAACAAGTAGCGTCTTAAAAAAGTGATTGTCAAGGCCATCGCTAGGCTGGGCTCAGTGAAGCTGCCAGTCAAGCCCTTGAACCGAGACTTGCTAAAACAATCTAATCTTGTCTCCCTTCTTGTTTGTCCCAAATTTTTCATCTTAAATCCTCCTCCTCACAATGTCGGGGACACTTGACAAAACATTGGGTATGAGACATAAATTTTATTTTTTCATTTTTTTTGCCTGTCGGTTTGGCTTGTTTATGCAAGTTATAGCCCACACTTCAAAAATGCTAAAAAGGATGTATAAAAGGTACCACAATGATGGTTTACGAATAAACAACGGGGAAGGAAATTTGAAATCAAATCACTTGGTGTTACAAGGGGAAGCGTTCTTAGAATTGTATGGTAATGTTCTAATGGCCAAAACGGCAACATGGCACACATTTTCCCTTCGATATCCCTAGAAAACTATTTGCTTCTCTATTCTTTTATCCACCGTCATACGTTAAGATGCAAGGAAATGCAACTTAGGGGTTGGGCGCCCACGTTTACCTACACCAAGACATTTCCAAATACAAATTTACCACCATGCCCATCTATTACCCGAAAATGGAAAATGAGTGCTTTCGAGTTTTAGTCTCTATAATAATATAAAGAAAGGAAAATTTTATGCGGAAGGAGGAATGAGTTTGCAATAAGGGGCAATGTTAATATTTATTTCGTAGAGTCACCCAAACTAGGAGACAGACAACCAGCTCAAATGCCTTACAACTATATGTTAGAACATTGATAACAAGAGACTATCAAACTTCTCTAGCACTAATGTGAAATTGCAGGATCTAGACATCTTTATTGATCTTCTTCGCCTCTAAGCACTTTCACTTCACCTCACCCTGAAAACGTAACCAAATCTGAATGTTAGTCATAAAAGAATCACTTAACCATTATGAAATTCTCATATCTAAGAGTTTGAGATTCACGGTAGGAATAGAAATGATTTGAAAATTCACGGGGTTTTCTAGATGATGAAAATATACTTGGAGCAATCAATGGAAGGGCTAATCTTGTAGGGAAGGTGGACACCACATTTTCCGGGAAGTGCTGCAGGGTTGCCTCCCTTGATTCCGGGAGTGGCTCTATAGGCATTGTTGAGACAATGACAAGCCACCCGACGGTCCGGAGTGGTTCTTGCGGCGGAGTTGAGTGCTCTCATGGAATCGCAACAAGCCCAAGACACCTCTCCGTTGCGCAGAAAGGTGAGGCAAGAAGCCAATCGAGAGACCACTTGCCCACATGTTAGGGCATCTGCAGCATGTGGTGCTGCCACAACCATGCAAACCAAAACAAGGCACAGAACCTTCAGGACACTAGAATTGGCCATAGTTACACGTACTTCAAAGCTCCTTGATGCTCACTTGTCTCTTTCTTTTCTCCTAGTGTTTTACTAGATCAATGCAATAACATTCGCCTTTCAATGTGTTTATTTATAGGGTAATTTTCATCTGGACCCCTTGAGGTTTGATCTATGTCCTTTTTAGTCCAAGGAAATGGATACTTTGTATCTACCTCCCCTGAGGTATCGAATAAGGTTAATTAAGGACAAATAGTGCTTTTCATGACCAAAATACCCTTATATCTATTATTCCTTAAGATTTGCATCATATCATGACAATTAAATCCAACGGTGAGAATAAAAAAAGGTATTTACATCTTATAAATTTATGAATTATTATTCTTTGAATGTAAAAAAATTATTAAATCCTTAAACCCTAAATGTTTCAGCTTCCTTAACTCCCATCCTCATCACGCCACTCACCGCCACCTCCAAAGCCCAGGAAGCAGATTATACACCACCATCGCTACTACCACCGCCATTGCTGGAGACGCCGATCATCAATTCAGGAAAGACAATTAAAACACCATTCAACCATTATGTTCTTATCCATGTTCTCTGCTGCGAATTCCGCAGCTTTTGAACCTCCATGTCCATCGAAGATACCAAAGAAAGCCTAAAACAAGAAACCAAACAACATGTATCTATTAGAACTTAAACTCACTGAACCTATATTTCTCAGTGCTCAATTGAATATTGGGAGAGACTAATTAAAGTTTTCCAATTTTCCTTTTGAAGATACAAGATGAGTGGAAAGAGTAGAGCTAGACGAACGTAACGGACACTCGCTTGGGGTCTCCTTGTAGATCAAAGACAACGGAATAACGATCTTCCATGGTTTGTCTCCTTCCTTTCTTATAGTAAACAGAAAACCCATCCTTCTCGAATTCAATCTCCCTCTTTAGCTCCGCCAAAACGGGATTTGAAGCTATTAAACTCCAATCAGAAGCTGGAATGTTAATCATAGTCGGTCTCTTCCTCCTCTTCGAGATGCTGGGTTCCGAAATCTCATTCTTGGAAGACCTGAAACTACTCCATGGCTTCTGAAACCGCACCATGAAAGGTGATGTCGGTGAAGAACAAGATGGGCTTTGGAGGTGGAGGTGGCGGTGACGGTGGCAGTAGTGGTGGGGATGGGAGTTAAGGAAGCTGAAACATTTAGGGTTTAAAGATTTAATAATTTTTTTATATTCAAAGATTAATAATTCATAAATCTATAAGATGTAAATACCTTTTCTTATCCCACCGTTGGATTTAATTGTGATGATATGATGCAAATCTTACGGAATAATAGATACAAGGGTATTTTGGTCATAAAAAGCACAATTTGTCCTTAATTAACCTTATTGGATACTTCAGGGGAGGCAGATGCAAAGTATCCATTTCTTTGGACTAAAAATGACATAGATCAAACCCCAGGGGGTCCAGATGAAAATTACCCTTATTTATAAGAAAAGGGCGTAACAGACATCTTAGGTGGTTCTGGTCTCATTGTTTGGCTTGGAAGATTGATGGTGGTTGAGTTTTGAATGCTTTTAAATGTGTTTGTTGTTTTGCTTGCGTGGATTCTCTCTAAAATGGAAAGCGTAAATGAATTTTCTAATTAACTTTTTTTGGTTGGTTTCACATTAGAATTCTAATTTGAATGACAAACTGGCAAGCTAACGGGACCATTTTGGGAAGCCTGGGTCACCTACTCATTTGATTTGAGTTTGGTTTTGTTTTAGTTTTTAGAACCAACCCGTATTTACATATCTTAAAATTTGAATCATCTAGTGGTGATCATCCATGAGGTTCTTGCACCAACTACATGAACCATTGATAGACGAGTGTGTGGAGAGACCAATCAGCCCCTAGTGCAACCCAAAACCCTTGCGACTCAATATCTTTAGTGCACTCCCATCAGTCTCCATCATTGTGCAAGATCCATGTGGGCGGTTGGTATTCTTTTCTAATTTAATATGTATAATTTCTTTGGTACAAATCCTTATTATAAATTATATGTCTATGAGAATGTTGAAGAAGGACAGAAAAGAGTAATATGCATAGGATATAGGTGTACACCATTGAACATTACATAGAATGTGTGTAAATACCAGAATAGCTTTTGTATTGAATTAAGACTGTAAGATTTCAGGAGTGACCAATCTAGGCCGTGTACTCTCTAACAAATTTTCAAAACACATATATCATTCATTTCCCCTTACGGAATCTTACCGCTTCCTCTTTGAGTAACCATATCAAGTTAGCCGTTGAAAATCCCGTAAGAAATTAGAATGGGGCTTTCAAGATTTTTATTTTCAATTATCTTAATCAATTATAGTTCAGACCTAACTATGATTGGGGGTGGGGTGAGAATGGGATCTTTCTCAAAACACCTAGGAGTTGTTCATTTCAATGCTGAAGAAATATTGTCGTAGAATTGTTATCAAACACACTCTAGTAATCCCAAAAAAGAAAAAAATAATAACAAATAAAGCACCTGTCCATAATTTATACAAGCTAATTTAGTAGTGTCATAGAAAAAGGGATTGTCAATGCCATGGCTAGGCTAGCCTCAGTGAAGCTACCAAATCAAGCCCTTGAACCGAGACTTGCTAATCCAATCTAATCACTTCTGCCTTCTTGTTTGTCCTAAAATTTTTATCTTGAATCCTCCTCCTCACAATGTCGGGGACATTTGACAAAATATTGGGTATGAGACAGAAATTTTGTTTTTTTTTTGTTTTTCGCCTGTCGATTTGGCTCGTTTATGCACATTATAGCCCACACTTTAAAAATGTTAAAAAAGATGTATAAAATTTACCACAATGATGGTTTACAAATAAACAACGGGGATGGGAGATTTGAAATAAACCACTCGGTGTGACAAGGGGAAGTGTTTTTAGTATTGTGTGGTAATGTTCTAATGGCTAAAACGGCAACATGGCACAAATTTGCTCCTCAATATCCCTAAAAAACTATTTGCTTCTCTATTATTTTATCCACTGTCATACATTAAGAATCAAGTAAATGCAACTTAGGTGTTTGGCGCCCATGTTTACCTACACAAAGACATTTCCAAACGCAAATTTACCACCATGCTCATCTGTTACCCGAAAATGGAAAATGAAAAATGAGTGCTATCGAGTTTTAGTCTCTATAATAATATAAAGAAATGCAAATTTTATGCAGAAGGAGGAATGAGTTTGCAATATGGGGCAATGTTAATATTTATTTCGTAGAGTCAAACAAACTAGGAGGTAGACAACCAGCTCAACTGCCTTACAATTATATGTTAGAACATTGATAACGAGAGACTATCAAACTTCTCTAGCACTAATGTGAAATTGCAGGATCTAGACATGTTTATTGATCTTTTTTAATTTTTGAGAGTTAAGTTCATTTTAATTCCTTAAAATTCAAAGCTACTTTGAATAAGTAGGTTATAATCTTTCAATATTATTATTTATTTAATAATCAACACTTCTTAGGAGAGTGATCTCTATAAATTGTTTATTAAACTTAAGAACGTGTTTATCATACACTAAAAAAAATCCAAAACTTTTTTAAAGCATACAAACGTAAAAAAATAAAAAATGTTTCCGCAAAGAAATATTGTGGTAGAATTGTTATCAAACAGACTCTAGTAATCCCAAAAAAGAAAAAATTAATAACAAATAAAGGACCTTTCCATAATTTATACAACCTAATTTGGTAGTATCCTAGAAAAAGGGATTGTGAAGGCCATGGCTAGGCTGGGCTCAGTGAAGCTGCCAGTCAAGCCCTTGAACCGAGACTTGCTAATACAATCTAATATTGTTTGCTTGTAAATACAAGAGTAGCTATTGTATTGAATTAGACTGTAAGATTTGAAGAGTGATCAATCTAGGCCATGTACTCTCTCAAATTATCAAACAGATATATCATTCATTTCCCCTTTCTCAATCTTATCGTTTACTGCTCTGAGTAACCATATCAAGTTAGCCGTTGAAAATCGCATAAGCAATTTGAATGGGGCTTTCAAGATCTTTATTTGCAAATATCATAATAAGTTATAGTTTAGAGTTATCTTTGATTGGGGATCTTTCCCAAAACACCTAGGATTTGTTCATTTCAATGCTCAGGAACCATTCACGCCACAACAGTGATATCTCTTGTAGCAAGAGTTTCTTTTGTATGTAGGAGTTCCAACTATGCACGCAATGAATAATGAATCTCTCACCAATTTAGAAAGTCTATCTGATTGTGGTTATTTAACAAATTAGTTGCCAAGAAGAGAACTTCTTTTGAAATACAAAACTTTTTTTGTTCCTATTGTTAATGAGATTGAAGTAGATGCGTCCAAAAAGAACCTAGTTCAGAATAGTTTTCCGCTTTTGTTGTTTAGCAAGTTTGTTGCTTTATACTCG
The DNA here is from genome assembly GCF_041222555.1 of Hakea prostrata. Lineage (NCBI taxonomy): Eukaryota > Viridiplantae > Streptophyta > Magnoliopsida > Proteales > Proteaceae > Hakea > Hakea prostrata. Next base: position 19,978,209 of record NC_142604.1, read on the forward strand.
TAAATGACAAAATGGAATCCAACCAGGTGTATCTTTTTTTAATTTTATGTTTTTATTTTTGCAGATTAACGTTTCTTTTATTTTCTTAAAATTCAAAGCCCCTTTCAATGAGTATGTTATAATCTTTCAATATATGTATTTTTTTTAATAATTAATATTTAGGAGAGTGCTCTCTATAAATTGTTTATTAAACTTATTATTATTTCGTAAGTGTTCAGGAAATGCTTAGGGAATGTGTTTATAATATACTAAAAAAATTCCAAAACTTTTTTAAAGGATACAATAGTCAAAAAAAAACAAAAAAAAACAAAAAAAAAAAAAGAAAAGATTGTCTTAGAATTGTTATCAAACACACTCTAGTAATCCCAAAAAACAAAAATAAATAAATAAATTAAGAAAAAAACACACACATTTATTTTTTTTAACAAATAAAGGACTTGTCCATAATTTATACAACCTAAATTAGTAGTGTCTTAGAAAAAGTGATTGTCAAGGCCATCGATAGGCTGAGCTCAATGAAGCAGCCAGTCAAGCCCTTGAAACCGAGACTTGCTAACACTATCTAATCTTGTCTCCCTTCTTTTTTGTCCCAAAATTTTCATCTTAAATACTCCTCCTCACACTGTCGGGGACATTTGATAAAACATTGGGTATGAGACAGAAATTTTTTTATTTTTTATTTTTTTTGCCTGTCGGTTTGGCTTGTTTATACACGTTATAGCCCACACTTTAAAAATGCTAAAAAGGATGTATAAAATTTACCACAATGACGGTTTACAAATAAACAATGGGGATGGGAGATTTGAAATCAAATCACTTGGTGTGACAAGGGGAAGCGTTCTTAGTATTGTATGGTAATGTTCTAATGGCCAAATCGGCAACATGGCACAAATTTTCCCTTCGATATCCCTAGAAAACTATTTGCTTCTCTATTCGTTTATCCACCGTCATACGTTAAGAAGCAAGGAAATGCAACTTAGGGGTTGGGCGCCCATGTTTACCTACACCAAGTCATTCCAAAAACACGAATATACCACCATGCCCATCTATTACCTGAATATGGAAAATGAGTGCCTCTGAGTTTTAGTCTCTATAATAATATAAAGAAAGGAAAATTTTATGTGGAAGGAGGAATGAGTTTGCAAGAAGGGGCAATGTTAGTCGTAAAAGAATAACTTAACCATTATGAAATTCTCATATCTAAGACTTTGAGATTCATGGTAGGAATAGAAAGGATTTGAAAATTCACAGGGTTTTCGAGATGATGAAAATATACTTGGAGCAATCAATGGAAGGGCTAATCTTGCAGGGAAGGTGGACACCACATTTTCCGGGAAGTGCTGCAGCATTGCATCCCTTGATTTCGGGAGTGGTTCTATAGGCATTCTTGAGACAACGACAAGCCACCCGACGGTTAGGAGTGGTTCTTGCGGCGGAGTTGAGTGCCTCACGGAATCGCAACAAGCCCAAGACACCTTTCCTCCGTTGCGCAGAAAGGTGAGGCAAGAAGCGAATTGAGAGACCACTTGCCCACATGTTAGGGCCTCTGCAGCATGTGGTACTGCCACAACCATGTAAACCAAAACAAGGCACACAACCTTCAGGACACTAGAATTGGCCATAGTTACACGTACTTCCAAGCTCCTTGATGCTCACTTGTCTCTTTCTTTTCTCCTAGTGTTTTGCTTGATCAATGCAATGAGATACGCCTTTCTATCTGTTTATTTATAAGAAAAGGGCGTAACAGACTTCTTAGGTGGTTTAGGTCTCCTTCTTTGGCTTGGAAGATTGATGGTGGTTTAGTTTTGAATGCTTTTCAATGTGTTTGTCGTTTTGCTTGCATGGATTCTCTCTAAAATGGAAAGCGTTAATGAATTTACTAATTAACTTTTTTTGCTTGCTTTTACATTAGAATTCTAATTTGAATGACAAACTGGCAAGCTAACAGGACCATTTTTGGAAGCCTGGATCAACTACTCATTTTATTTGAGTTTGGTTTTGTTTTAGTTTTTAGAACCAACCCGTATTTACATATCTTAAAACTTGAATCATCTAGTGATGCGCATCCATGTGGTTCTTGCACCCACTACATGAAGCATTGATAGACGAGTGTGTGGAGAGACCAATCAGCCCCTAGTGCAATCCAAAACCCTTGCGGCCCAATATCTTTTGTGCACTCCCATCAGTCTCCATCTTCGTGCAAGATCCATGTGGGCGGTTGGTGTTCTTTTCTAACTGAATATGTATAATTTCTTTGGTACAAATCCTTATTATAAATTATATGTCTATGAGAATGTTGAAGAAGGACATAAAAGAGTAATATGCATAGGATATAGGTGTACACCATTGAACATTACATAGAATGTATGTAAATACTAGAATAGCTTTTGTATTGAATTAAGACTGTAAGATTTCAGGAGTGACCAATCTAGGCCGTGTACTCTCTAGCAAGTTTTCAGAACACTCATTCATTTCCCCTTTCTCCATCTTACCGCTTCCTTTCTAAGTAAACATATCATGTTAGCCATTGAAAATCCCATAAGATATTAGAACGGGGCCTTCAAGATTTTTATTTTCAATTATCTTAGTCAATTATAGTTCAGACTTAACTTTGATTGGGGGGAGGGTGAGAATGGGATCTTTCTCAAAACATCTAGGAGTTGTTCATTTCAATGCTCAGAACCATTCATGACACAACAGTGAAACCTCAAGTAGCAAGAGCTTATTTTGTACGTTGGAGTCCCTACTATGCACGCGATGTATAATGCATCTCTTACCAATTTAGAATGTCTATCTGATTGTGGTTATTTATAAATATTAGTTTCCAAGAAGAGAACTTCTTGACGTGCAACCTTTTCTTCTTCCTATTGTTAATGAGATGGAAGCTGATGCTTCCAATGGAACCTAGTTCGGAACAGTTTTCCACTTTAGTTGTTTAGCAAGTTTGTTGCTTGATACTCACAAACGACAAAATTGAATCCAACCTGGTGTATCTTTTTTAATTTTGGAGAGTAAAGTTGCTTTTAATTCCTTATAATGCACAGCCCCTTTGAATGAGTAGGTTATAATCTTTCAATATTATAATTTTTTTATTAATTAACACTTCTTAGGAGAGTGCTCTCTATAAATTGTTTATTGAACTTATTCTTATTTCTTAATTGTTCAAGAAATGCTTAGGGAATGTGTTTACCATACACTAAAAAATATCCAAAACTTTTTTAAAGCATACACACGTAAGAAAATAAAAATGTTTCCGCAAAGAAATATTGTCATAGAATTGTTATCAAATAGACTCTAGTAATCCCAAAAAAAGAAAAAAATAATAACAAATAAAGGGCCTATCCATAATTTATACAACCTAATTTTGTAGTGTCTTAGAAAAAGGGATTGTGAAGGCCATGGCTAGGCTGGGATCGTGAAGCTGCCAATCAAGCCCTTGAACCGAGACTTGCTAATACAATCTAATATTGTCTGCTTGTAAATACAACACTAGCTATTGTATTGAATTAGACTGTAATATTGGAAGAGTGATCAATCAAGGCCGTGTTTTCTCTATCAAATTATGAGAACAGATATATCATTCATTTCCCCTTTCTCAATCTTACCGTTTCTGCTCTAAGTAACCATATCAAGTTAGCCGTTGAAAATCGCATAAGCAATTTGAACGGGGCTTTCAAGATCTTATTTGCAATTATCATAATTAGTTATAGTTTAGAGTTATCTTTGATTGGGGGGGGGGGATGGGATCTTTCCCAAAACACCTAGGATTTGTTCATTTAAATGCTCAGGAACCATTCAAGCCACAACAGTGAAATCTCCTGTAGCAAGAGCTTCTTCTCTACGTTGGAATTCGAACTATGCACACAATGTAGAATGAATCTCTCACCAATTTAGAAAGTCTATTTGATTGTGGTTATTTATCAAAATTAGTTGCCAAGAAGAGAACTTCTTTTGAAATACAAAACTTTTCTTCTTCCTATTTTTAATGAGTTGGAAGTAGATGCGTCCAAAAAGAACCTAGTTTAGAACAGTTTTTCGCTTTTGTTGTTTAGCAAGTTTGTTGCTTATACTCGCAAATGACAAAATGGAATCCAACCAGGTGTATCTTTTTTTGATTTTATGTTTTTATTTTTGGAGAGTAAAGTTTCTTTTAGTAGTGTCTTAGAAAAGTGATTGTCAAGGCCATTGCTAGGTTGGGCTCAGTGAAGCTGCCATTCAAGCCCTTGAACCGAGACTTGCTAACACAATCTAATATTGTCTCCCTTCTTGTTTGTCCCAAATTTTTCATCTTGAATCCTCCTCACAATGTCGGGGACATTTGACAACACATTGGGTATGAGATAGAAATTTTATTTTATTTTATTTTATATATTTATTTATTTTTTTTGCATGTCGTTGTGGCTTGTTTATGCACTTTATAGCCCACACTTTAAAAATGCTAAAAAGGATGTATAAAATTTACCACAAGGATGGTTTACAAAGAAACAACGGGGATGGGAGATTTGAAATCAAATCACTTGGTGTGACAAGGGGAAGCGTTCTTGGTATTGTATGGTAATGTTCTAATGGCCAAATCGGCAACATGGCACAAATTTTCCCTTCGATATCCCTAGAAAACTATTTGCTTCTCTATTCTTTTATCCACCGTCATACGTTAAGAATCAAGGAAATGCAACTTAGGGGTTGGGCGCCCACGTTTACCTATTGTGAAACTCAGCCCTAACCTTGACCCAGAAACCCTATTGTTTGTAGGTCCGACAACCCGAAGTAAAGCGAGAAGTCAGCTATTGGCCATCCCAGTAGAAGACTTGGTGACTGGCTTTGAATCCATGAGTGTTGATGACAGTGTTCTATTTATGGAAACTGAATCCTGATGAAGATCGGATTAGTTGATGGACTTGGAGTGCTCTTTGTCATGGTTCGAAGGCATTTCTACCTACTAGGTAAGTCACTTGGTGGGTGTGCAAAACCCCTTTATGTTTGGATTTGATCTGAGCCTTCAATTCCCTGTTTTGGACTTGCTGGTGCTGTTCGATTGGTCGAGTCCAGTCGACCAATCCAATTGACCAATGGGTTCTGACTTTGCTAATTAGGTCTTGCTTGCTCTATTTAAGTCCAATCTCGAGTCTACTTCGTATTTTCTGCCCCCAAACTCTTTGGAACGAACCAAAGACCTTTGCAAGTCATCTCCCTTGCGTTCTTGGTGTTTATCTTGACGGATCTTCGTCAAAACTTGTGTTCTTACACAAAAAGGTATGTCTACACTCTCTTCTTCTTCTTCATCTTTGTTTTCTTTCCTTTTTGAGATAAGACAAGAGAGAAGATGATGCATTCTCTGTTGCAAACATCTCCGTACTTATCCCTCATGATCTTCCTAAGGGTTAATGGCTAAAGCAATGTTCTTAATCATGATCATTGCAAGCTTTTGAAGGAATCATGATCTAAATCATGATCTTGTCTACGTTCATCTTTGATTTAAATTCTGATCTTCTCAGATCTATTTTATTGATCATATTAGTAGTCAATCGATGATCCATGATCTATCAATCTCTAGTTGTTTCTCCTTTATCATACCATGCTTTCTTCAAGAATCATGACTGATACATCTATGGTAAGTTTTGTTTCCTTATTTAGATCCATGTTCTTCAGTCTTAGATCTATTTTCTTGAAGATCTATGCATGCCTTTCATGATTTCTTTATCAAAATCAATGATCCATCATCCTATTGTTCTTGTCTATGATTTATACTTTGAATTCTTCAAGAACTATGATTTGATCTAATTATGGTAACTTTTGTTTCCTAATTTGTAACTTGATGACTTGATTCGATTAGTGTTTTGAAGTCCTCTATATACTAGGATGCTATCATAGTAGTTTACCCTTTGTTTGGTACCCTTTTGAACCACCAAATTCGGTTCTTTATTCTTAAAACTCTGATTTTGAAGGCCACTGTCTCTGTTGGTCGGCTGATTGGTCGACTGGGACAATAGACCAATCCAATCGACCAATGAGTACAGCAACTCCAGATTTGGCCTGTTTTGGATGTTTTGATATCTTTCCTTTTAGGGATCTTTCCTAATATGTTGTATACACTTGTTTAGGACCTTCTTCTCAAGTTTGTCAAGATCTTACTTGAATTCTTAAGATTCATTTGCGAGTTATATAAGGTAAGGATGGTTACTTCCTTAACAACATAAATTGTATATCTTAGTTTCTACATTTGAATCTTGTTAGTTTATTTCTTTAATTAGATTCTTACAATGTTATACTACTGTTGTACTGTCTTGATATCAGTAGCATTACTTGTTTATATTAAATTGACTTATGTATGATTTACTTACCAGTTTTATACAAGATGAATGTTATTATTGATTTCTTTCCATAAATGAAGTTACCATATATGTGATGTTATAGATTGATGCTTGTGTATGCTTAAGTATGGTTTGGAAAGGGGAGGTGTCCTTTTGACACTTCTGTCCTTGGACTACTACGGGAATATTATGGGATGTTTCCGGAGATGCCTTTGGACACCTTCCTAAACTGTTGGATGACATATTTAGGGCTGTCTAGTAGTGTTTGGCTAGGATGTCCCATTATGCCAGACCCTAATCGGAGGGGTATTGAGACCGAATGAACCGTGGTAGCAATGGGGATTCGTGGGCGCTCAAGACCGGTAACCAATCCGTGAGAGGACAAGAATCACATTGTGGGGACCATTTATCGGTAGGGTTGCATATGGTTAGACTTGGGCTCATGGGCACTTAAGACCGGTAACTAACCCGTGAGAGGAAGTGAGAGCTTCCCGTTTACCATATGTGGATGACCTATAGGGTTGATGAGTCTGTAGTCAGGGACTATGAGGACTCTAGTGTGAAGGATACCGGAAAGGATCGCCAGAGGCGAGGAATGGACGTATCTGGATCTGACTTGATGTAACTGAGTAGGAGACTTGCATTTGGCTAGGCTTTGCCCCTGACATGCGCCGGTACTTAGACCAATGGTGATGTGAGAGAGTGGTGACCTATACCCCCAGCCATGGAATGTCACGAGGGATGCCGGACCCACTACCAAAAGGCATTTTGTGATGAGACCTTCCTAAAGAAGTACGGTGTTATGACTTAAAGCATGTCTGCCAATAGAGACCAAGCATACATAGAGTTAGAATCATATTACATCATGTGTTTCATATCATGTAGCATTTTACTTTGCTTTGAAATCCCGCTATATATGTTGATATGGATTAATGCGTTCATCGAGTTTCTTTGAAACTCATTCCTTTTGTACAATGTTTTGTTAGACTACTCTACACGTTCTGAGTATCATGACTGCTCGTATGAAGAAGCGCAAGGAAAAGAGGCATATCTCCAGGAAGGTATTATGCTGCGTACGATGCTTAGTCTGACCATAGACTGGAAGCGCCCTTGTGCCATTTTTGAGATTTATACTTATAGAGATGTTGTCTATAAGATTGACAATAATTTAGTTACCTATTGTACCTGCTATTGGGATTAGATTTCATTATGTTCCTTTTCTTTTAGAACTACTATTCCGTTGATTGTAGAGTGGGATTCCGCCTCACTTTACTTATTGATTTAGACACTCTGATTATCTTTCGTACTCTGGTTATATATACGGTTTATTCTTTCCTTATTTGGATCTTTGGTTTATCTTTTGCACATTGATTATTATTGTTCATGATTATGTTATTGTCTATGTGGGAGGTTGATTACTCGATACTTGGTCTTTGGGGCTGTGGATCACACACTCGGGATGCCCGGGTAGGGTAATGGCTGGGTGGATGTGACACCTACACCAAGACATTTCCAAACACAAATTTACCACAATGCCCATCTATTACCCGAATATGGAAAATGAGTGCTTCCGAGTTTTAGTCTCTATAATAATATAAAGAAAGGAAAATTTTATGCAGAAGGAGGAATGAGTTTGCAAATGGGGCAATGTTAATATTTATTTTGTAGAGTCACCCAAACTAGGAGATAGACAACCAGCTCAACTGCCTTACAATTATATGTTAGAACATTGATAACGAGAGACTATCAAACTTCTCTAGCACTAATGTGAAATTGCAGGATCTAGACATGTTTATTGATCTTCTTCGCCTCTAAGCACTTTCACTTCACCTCACCCTGAAAACGTAACCAAATCTGAATGTTAGTCATAAAAGAATCACTTAACCATTATGAAATTCTCATATCTAAGAGTTTGAGATTCACGGTAGGAATAGAAATGATTTGAAAATTCACGGGGTTTTCTTGATGATGAAAATATACTTGGAACAATCAATGGAAGGGATAATCTTTTTGGGAAGGTGGACACCACATTTTCCGCGAAGTGCTGCAGCATTGCCTCCCTTGATTCCGGGAGTGGCTCTATAGGCATTCTTAAGACAACGACAAGCCACCTGAAGGTTAGAAGTGGTTCTTGCGGCGGAGTTGAGTGCCCTCACGGAATCGCAACAAGCCCAAGACACCTTTCCTCCATTGTGCAGAAAGGTGAGGCAAGAAGTCAATCAAGAGACCACTTGCCCACATGTTAGGGCATCTGCAGCATGTGGTGCTGCCACAACCATGCAAACCAAAACAAGGCACAAAACCTTCAGGACAATAGAATTGGCCATAGTTACACGTACTTCCAAGCTCCTTGATGCTTACTTGTCTCCTTCTTTTCTCCTAGTGTTTTGGTAGATCAATGCAATGACATTCGCCTTTCTATGTGTTTATTTAAAAGAGAAAGACGTAACAAACTTCTTAGGTGGTTCTGGTCTCCTTGTTTGGCTTGGAGGATTGATGGTGGTTGAGATTTGAATGCTTTTCGATGTGTTTGTCGTTTTGCTTATGTGGATCTCTCTAAAATGGTAAGCGTAAATGAATTTTCTAATTAACTTTTTTGTTGGTTTTCACATTAGAATTCTAATTTGAATGACAAACTAGCAAGCTAACGGGACCATTTTGGGAATTCGGGTCACCTACTCATTTGATTTGAGTTTGGTTTTGTTTTAGTTTTTAGAACCAACCCGTAATTACATATCTTAAAACTTGAATCATCTAGTGGTGATCATCCATGTGGTTCTTGCACCCACTACATAAAGCATTGATTGACGAGTGTGTGGAAAGACCAATCAGCCCCTAGTGCAACCCAAAACCCTTGCGACTTAATATCTTTAGCGCACTCCCATCAGTTTCCATGTTCTTGCAAGATCCATGTGGGCGGTTGGTATTCTTTTTCTTTTAATATGTATAATTTCTTTGGTACAAATCCTGATTATAAATTATATGTCTATGGGAATGTTGAAGAAGGAATGAAAAAGAGTAATATGCATAGGATATAGGTGTAGTACCATTGAACATTACATAAAATGTGTGTAAATACAACAATAGCTATTGTATTGAATAAAGACTGTAAGATTTTAGGAGTGACCAATCTAGGCCATGTACTTGTCTAGCAAATTTTCAGAACACTTCATTCATTTCCCCTTTCTCAATCTTACCGCTTCCTCTCTGAGTAAACATATCCAGTTAACCGTTGAAAATCCCACAAGAAGTTCGAACGGGGCTTTCTAGACTTTTTATTTTCAATTGTCTTAATCAATTATAGTTCAGACTTAACTTTGATGGGGGGGGGTGAGAATGGGATCTATCTCAAAACACCTAGGAGTTGTTCATTTCAATGCTCGGAGAACCATTCATGCCACCACAAGGTGAAACCTCCAAGAGCAAGAGCTTATTTTGTGCGTTGGAGTCCCTACTATTCACGCGATGTATAATGCATCTCTCACCAATTTAGAATGGCTATCCGATTGTGGTTATTTATAAATATTAGTTGCCAAGAAGAGAACTTCTTTTGACGTGCAACCTTTTCTTCTTCCTATTGTTAATGAGATGGAAGCCGATGCTCCAAAGGAACCTAGTTCGGAACAGTTTTCCACTTTAGTTGTTTACCAAGTTTGTTGCTTGATGCTCACAAATGACAAAATGGAATCCCACCAGGTGTATCTTTTTCAATTTTGGAGAGTAAAGTTCCTTTTAATTCCTTAGAATTCACAGCCCCTTTGAATGAGTAGGTTATAATCTTTCAATATTATTATTTTTTTAATAATTAACATTTCTCTTAGGGGAGTGGTCTCCATAGATTGTTTATTTAACTTATTCTTATTTCATAATTGTTCAAGAAAGGCTTAGGGAACGTGTTTATCATACACTAAAAAAAAGTCCAAAACTTTTTAAAAGCATACAAACGTAAAAAAATAAAAAATGTTTCCGCAAAGAAATATTGTCAGTTGATTTGTTATCAAACTGACTCTTGTAATTGCAAAAAAAGAAAAAAATAATCACAAATAAAGGACCTATCTATAATTTATACAACCTAATTTCGGTAGTGTCTTAGAAAAAGGGATTGTGAAGGCCATGGCTAGTGGTCAGATTAGAGGTGCAATCAAGTTCTTGAGCAGAGAGACTGTTCTAACTACAATATCGGGTAATCTTGTCATACTAAGTATATGGTAGCTATTGTATTGAATTAGGCTGTAAGATTTGAAGAATGATCAATCTAGGCCGTGTACTCTCTATCAAATTATCGGGAGATATATCATTCATTTCCCCTTTCTCAATCTTACCATGTCACTCGAGTAACCATATCAAGTTAACGTTAAAAATCGCATAAGCAATTTGAGCGGGCTTCCAAGATCTTTATTTGCAATTATCATAATCAGTTGTAGTTTAGAGTTACTTTGATTTGGGGGGGGCGGATGGGATCTTTCCCAAAACCATAAGGATTTGCTCATTTAAATGCTCAGAACCATTCACGTACTCTCCGAGAGTAAAGCCTTCTATCCCGTTGGATTCCAACTATGCTAGCAATGAGTATAGTAATCTTTCACCAATTTAGAACTCTATCACGTTGTGGTTATTTATAAAAATTAGTTAAACTTAGGCAAGACTTCTTTTGAAATACAAAACTTTCCTTCTTCTATGATAATCCAGACGGAAGGAGATGCAAAAAGAACATAGTTCCAAACGATTTTTCGCTTTTGTTGTTTAGCAAATTTGTTGCTTTATCTAGTCAAAATGACAAAATGGAATTCAAATGGTACCAGGTGTATCCTTTTTTAATTTTTGTGTTTTTATTTTTGGAAAGTAAAGTTTCTTTTAGTAGCTCTTAAAAAAAGTGATTGTCAAGGCCATCGCTAGGTTGGGCTCAATGAAGCTGCAACCTCAAGCCCTTGAACCGAGACTTGCTAACACAATCTAATCTTGTCTCCCTTCTTGTTTGTCCCAAATGTTTCATCTTGAATCCTCCTCCTCACAATGTCGGGGACATTTGACAAAACATTGGGTTGACAAAATTTTTTTTTTTTTTTTTGCTTGTCGGTTTGGCTTGTTTTTGCACGTTATAGCCCACAATTTAAGAATGCTAAAAAGGTTGTATAAAATTTACAAGAATGTTGGTTTACAAATAAACAACGAGGATGGGAGATTTGAAATCAAATCACCTGGTGTGACAAGGGGAAGCGTTCTTAGTATTGTATGGTAATGTTCTAATGGCCAAATCGGCAACATGGCACAAATTTGCCCTTCAATATACATAGAAAACTATTTGCTTCTCTATTCTTTTATCCACTTTCATATAATAAGAATCAAGGAAATGCTACATAGGGGTTGGGCGCCCACGTTTACCTACACCAAGACATTTCCAAACACGAATTTACCACCATGCCAATCTATTACCCGAATATGGAAAATGAGTGCTTCCGAGTTTTAGTCTCTATAATAATATAAAGAAAGGAAAATTTTATGCGTAAGTAGGAATGAGTTTGCAAGAAGGGGCAATGTTAATATTTATTTCGTAGAGTCACCCAAACTAGGAGACAGACAAACTAGCTCAACTCGCCTTACAATTATATGTTAGAACATTGATAACGAGAGACTATCAAACTTCTCTAGCACTAATGTGAAATTGCAGGATCTAGACATGTTTATTGATCTTCTTCGCCTCTAAGCACTTTCACTTCACCTCACCCTGAAAACGTAACCAAATCTGAATGTTAGTCATAAAAGAATCACTTAACCATTATGAAATTCTCATATCTAAGAGTTTGAGATTCACGGTAGGAATAGAAAGGATTTGAAAATTAACGGGGTTTTCTAGATGATGAAAATATACTTGGAGCAATCAATGGAAGGGCTAATCTTGTAGGGAAGGTGGACACCACATTTGCCGGGAAGTGCTGCAGCATTGCCTCCCTTGATTCCGGGAGTGGCTCTATAGGCATTCTTGAGACAACGACAAGCCACCCGACGGTTAGGAGTGGTTCTTGCGGCGGAGTTGAGTGCTTTCACGGAATCGCAACAAGCCCAAGACACCTTTCCTCCTTTGCGCAGAAAGGTGAGGCAAGAAGCCAATCGAGAGACCACTGGCCCACATGTCAGGGCATCTGCAGCATGTGGTGCTGCCACAACCATGCAAACCCAAACAAGGCACACAACCTTCAGGACACTAGAATTGGCCATAGTTACACGTACTTCCAAACTCCTTGATGCTCACCTGTCTCTTTCTTTTCTCCTATTGTTTTGCTAGATCAATGCAATGAGATACGCCTTTCTATGCGTCTATTTATAAGAAAAGGGCGTAACAAACTTCTTAGGTGGTTTTGGTCTCCTTGTTTGGCTTGGAGGATTGATGGTGGTTGAGATTTGAATGCTTTTCGATGTGTTTGTCGTTTTGCTTACGTGGATTCTCTCTAAAATGGTAAGCGTAAATGAATTTTGTAATTAACTTTTTTTCGTTGGTTTTGAATTAGAATTCTAATTTGAATGAACAAACTAGAAGGCTAACGGGACCATTTTGGGAATTCTGGGTCACCTACTCATTCGATTTGAGTTTGCTTGTGTTTTAGTTTTTAGAACCAACCCGTAATTACATATCTTAAAACTTCAATCATCTAGTGGTGATCATCCATGTGGTTCTTGCACCCACTACATAAAGCATAGATTGACGAGTGTGTGGAAAGACCAATCAGCCCCTAGTGCAACCCAAAACCCTTGCGACTTAATATCTTGAGCGCACACTCATTCAGCAGATTTTCAGAACACTCATTCATTTCCCCTTTCTCAATCTTACCGCTTCTCTCTGAGTAAACATATCCAGTTAACCGTTGAAAATCCCATAAGAAATTCGAACGGGGCTTTCTAGACTTTTATTTTCAATTATCTTAATCGATTATAGTTCAGACTTAACTTTGATGGGGGGGGGGGGAGAATGGGATCTATCTCAAAACACCTAGGAGTTGTTCATTTCAATGCTCAGGAACCATTCATGACACAATAGTGAAACCTCTCAGTAGCAAGAGCTTATTTTGTGCGTTGGAGTCCCTACTATTCACGCGATGTATAATGCATCTCTCACCAATTTAGAATGTCTATCCGATTGTGGTTATTTATAAATATTAGTTGCCAAGAAGAGAACTTCTTTTGACGTGCAACCTTTTCTTCTTCCTATTGTTAATGAGATGGAAGCTGATGCTCCAAAGGAAGCTAGTTCGGAACAGTTTTCCACTTTAGTTGTTTAGCAAGTTTGTTGCTTGATACTCACAAATGACAAAATGGAATCCAACCAGGTGTATCTTTTTTAATTTTGGAGAGTAAAGTTCCTTTTAATTCCTTAAAATTCACAGCCCCTTTGAATGAGTAGGTTATAATCTTTCAATATTATTATTTTTTTAATAATTAACACTTCTTAGGAGAGTGCTCTCTATAGATTGTTTATTAAACTTATTCTTATTTCATAATTGTTCAAGAAATGCTTAGGGAACGTGTTTATCATACACTAAAAAAAATCCAAAACTTTTTAAGGGCCTGTTTGGTTAAGCGAATCCAGAGATTTGAAATCTCTGAATTCACAAATGGGAGATTTTTACCTGTTTGGTTGTGTGAATCCCTAGATTCATGAAATCTAGAAATTCACATTTTTACACTAAAAACGTGAATCTGTAGATTTATGGGTATGAGGTGAAATCCAGAGATTTCACCCATATTATCAAAGCATTAAAGATTTGAACCATAATTCAATAAATATTTTTTTAGGATAAATCTAGAAATTTCATTCCAAAAATTCAAACTAACCAAACAGTTAATTTTACGAACCATGACTCGAGAGATTTGAAGTCTGTAGATTTGAAATCTCTAAATTTTTGAAATCTACAGACTCAAGTAACCAAATAGGCCCTAAAAGCATACAAACGTAAAAAAAAAAAAAAATGTTTCCGCAAAGAAATATTGTAGTAGAATTGTTATCAAACAGACTCTTGTAATTGCAAAAAACAAAAAAAATAATAACAAATAAAGGACCTATCCATATAGGCCGTGTACTGTCTAGCAAATTTTCAGAACACTCATTCATTTCCCCTTTCTCAATCTTTCCGCTTCCTCTCTGAGTAAACATATCCAATTAACCGTTGAAAATCCCATAAGAAATTCGAACGGGCATTCTAGACTTTTATTTTCAATTATCTTAATCAATTATAGTTCAGACTTAACTTTGATGGGGGGAGGGTGAGAATGGGATCTATCTCAAAACACCTAGGAGTTGTTCATTTCAATGCTCAGGAACCATTCATGACATAACAGTGAAACATCCAGTAGCAAGAGCTTATTTTGTGCGTTGGAGTCCCTACTATTCACGCGATGTATAATGCATCTCCCAACAATTTTGAATGTCTATCCGATTGTGGTTATTTATAAATATTAGTTGCCAAGCAGAGAACTTCTTTTGACGTTCAACCTTTTCTTCTTCCTACTTTTAATGAGATGGAAGTTGGTGCACCAAAGGAACCTAGTTCGGAACAGTTTTCCACTTTAGTTGTTTTGCAAGTTTGTTGCTTGATGCTCACAAATGACAAAATGGAATCCAACCAGGTGTATCTTTTTTAATTTTGAAGAGTAAAGTTCCCTTTAATTCCTTCAAATTCACAGCCCCATTGAATGAGTAGGTTATAATCTTTCAATATTATTATTTTTTTAATAATGAACACTTCTTAGGAGAGTGCTCTCTATAGATTGTATATTAAACTTATTCTTATTTCATAATTGTTCAAGAAATGCTTAGGGAACGTGTTTATCATACACTAAAAAAATCCAAAACTTTTAAAAAGCGTACAAACGTAAAAACATTAAAAATGTTTCCGCAAAGAAATATTGTCGTAGACTTGTTATCAAACAGACTCTAGTAATTGCAAAAAAGAAAAAAATAATAACAAATAAAGGCCCTATCCATAATTTATACAACCTAATTTGGTAGTGTCTTAGAAAAAGGGATTGTGAAGGCCATGGCTAGGCTGGGATCAGTAAAGCTGGCAATGAAGTTCTTGAACTGAGACTTGCTAATACAATTTAAATCTTGTCTGCCTGTAAATATAAGAGTAGCTATTGTATTGAATTAGACTGTAAGATCTGAAGAGTGATCAATCTAGGCCGTGTACTCTCTATCAAATTATCAGACTAGATAAATCATTCATTTCCCCTTTCTCAATCTTACTGTTTCTGCTATGAGTAACCATATCAAGTTAGCCGTTGAAAATCGCATAAGCAATTTGAACGTGGCTTCCAAGATCTTTATATGCAATTATCATAATCAGTTATAGTTTAGAGTTATCTTTGATTTGGGGGGGGGGGGGGGGATGGGATCTTTCCAAAAACAGATAGAATTTGTACATTTAAATGCTCAGGAACCATTCACGCCACAACAGTGAAATCTCCTGTAGCAAGAGCTTCTTTTGTACGTAGGAGTTCCAACTATGCACGCAATGTATAATGAATTTGTCACCAATTTAGAAAGTCTATCTGATTGTGGTTATTTATCAAAATTAGTTGCCAAGAAGAGAACTTCTTTTGAAATACAAAACTTTTCATCTTCCTATTGTTAATGAGATGGAAGTAGATGCGTCCAAAAAGAAGATAGTTCAAAACAGTTTTCCGCGTCTGTTGTTTAGCGAATTTGTTGCTTTATTCTAGCAAATGACAAAATGGAATTCAACCAGGTATCCTTTTTAATTTTATGTTTTTATTTTTGGAGAGTAAAGTTTGTTTTAGTAGCTCTTAGAAAAAGTGATTGTCAAGGCCATCGCTAGGTTGGGCTCAGTGAAGCTGCCAGTCAAGCCCTTGAACCGAGACTGGCTAACACAATCTAATCTTGTCTCCCTTCTTGTTTTTTTTATCTTGAATCCTTCCTCAAAATGTCGGGGACATTTGACAAAATATTGGATATGAGACAAAAAAAAATTTTTTTTTTTTCTGTCGGTTTGGTTTGTTTTTGCACGTTATAGCGCACAATTTAAGAATGCTAAAAAGGTTGTATAAAATTACCAGAATGTTGATTTATAAATAAACAACGAGGATAGGAGGTTTGAAATCAAATCACCTGGTGTGTCAAAGGGAAGCGTTCTTAGTATTGTATGGTAATGTTCTAATGGCCAAATCGGCAACATGGCACAAATTTGCGCTTCAATATACATAGAAAAGTATTTGCTTCTCTATTCTTTTATCCGCTTTCATATGATAAGAATGAAGGAAATGCTACATAGGGGTTCGGTGCCCACGTTTACCTACACCAAAACATTTCCAAACACGAATTTACCACCATGCCAATCTATTACCCGAATATGGAAAATGAGTGCTTCCGAGTTTTAGTCTCTATAATAATATAAAGAAAGGAATGTTTTATGCGTAAGTAGGAATGAGTTTGCAAGAAGGGGCAATGTTAATATTTATTTCGTAGAGTCACCCAAACTAGGAGACAGACAACCAGCTCAATTGCCTTAGTTTATATGTTAGAACATTGATAATGAGAGACTATCAAACTTCTCTAGCACTAATGTAAAATTGCAGGATCTAGACATGTTTATTGATCTTCTTCGCCTCTAAGCACTTTCACTTCACCTCACCCTGAAAACGTAACCAAATCTGAATGTTAGTCATAAAAGAATCACTTAACCATTATGAAATTCTCATATCTAAGAGTTTGAGATTCACGGTGGGGAATAGAAATGATTTGAAAATTAACGGGGTTTTCTAGATGATGAAAATATACTTGGAGCAATCAATGGAAGAGCTAATCTTGTAGGGAAGGTGGACACCACATTTGCCGGGAAGTGCTGCAGCATTGCCTCCCTTGATTCCGGGAGTGGCTCTATAGGCATTCTTGAGACAACGACAAGCTACCTGACGGTCGGGAGTGGTTCTTGCGGCGGAGTTGAGTGCTTTCACGGAATCGCAACAAGCCCAAGACACCTTTCCTCCGTTGCGCGAAAGGTGAGGCAAGAAGCCAATCGAGAGACCACTTGACCACATGTTAGGGCATCTGCAGCATGTGGTGCTGCCACAACCATGCAAACCCAAACAAGGCACACAACCTTCAGGACACTAGAATTGGCCATAGTTACACGTACTTCCAAGCTCCTTGATGTTCACCTGTCTCTTTCTTTTCTCTAGTGTTTTGCTAGATCAATGCAATGAGATACGCCTTTCTATGTGTTTATTTATAAGAGAAGGGCGTAACAAACTTCTTAGGTGGTTCTGGTCTCCTTGTTTGGCTTGGAGGATTGATGGTGGTTGAGATTTGAATGCTTTTCGATGTCTTTGTCGTTTTGCTTACGTGGATTCTCTCTAAAATGGTAAGCGTAAATGAATTTTCTAATTAACTTTTTTTCGTTGGTTTTGAATTAGAATTCTAATTTGAATGAACAAACTAGCAGACTAACGGGACCATTTTGGGAATTCTGGGTCACCTACTCATTCGATTTGAGTTTGCTTGTGTTTTAGTTTTTAGAACCAACCCGTAATTACATATCTTATAACTTCAATCATCCAGTGGTGATCATCCATGTGGTTCTTGCACCCACTACATAAAGCATAGATTGACGAGTGTGTGGAAAGACCAATCAGCCCCTAGTGCAACCCAAAACCCTTGCGACTTAATATCTTTAGCGCACTCCCATCAGTTTCCATCTTCGTGCAAGACCGATGTGGGCGGTTGGTATTCTTTTTTCTTTTAATATGTATAATTTCTTTGGTACAAATCCTGATTATAAATTATATGTCTATGGGAATGTTGAAGAAGGAGAAAAAAGAGTAATATGCATACGATATAGGTATAGTACGCTGAACATTACATAAAATGAGTGTAAATACAAGAATAGCTATTGTATTGAATGAAGACTGTAAGATTTTAGGAGTGACCAATCTAGGCCGTGTACTGTCTAGCAAATTTTCAGAACACTCATTCATTTCCCCTTTCTCAATCTTACCGCTTCTCTCTGAGTAAACATATCCGATTAACCGTTGAAAATCCCATAAGAAATTCGAACGGGGCTTTCTAGACTTTTATTTTCAATTATCTTAATCGATTATAGTTCAGACTTAACTTTGATGGGGGGGGGTGAGAATGGGATCTATCTCAAAACACCTAGGAGTTGTTCATTTCAATGCTCAGGAACCATTCATGACACAACAGTGAAACCTCTCAGTAGCAAGAGCTTATTTTGTGCGTTGGAGTCCCTACTATTCACGCGATGTATAATGCATCTCTCACCAATTTAGAATGGCTATCCGATTGTGGTTATTTATAAATATTAGTTGCCAAGAAGAGAACTTCTTTTGACGTGCAACCTTTTCTTCTTCCTATTGTTAATGAGATGGAAGCTGATGCTCCAAAGGAACCTAGTTCGGAACAGTTTTCCACTTTAGTTGTTTAGCAAGTTTGTTGCTTGATACTCACAAATGACAAAATGGAATCCAACTAGGTGTATGTTTTTTAATTTTGGAGAGTAAAGTTCCTTTTAATTCCTTAAAATTCACAGCCCCTTTGAATGAGTAGGTTATAATCTTTCAATATTATTATTTTTTTAATAATTAACACTTCTTAGGAGAGTGCTCTCTATAGATTGTTTATTAAACTTTTTCTTATTTCATAATTGTACAAGAAATGCTTAGGGAACGTGTTTATCATACACTAAAAAAAGTCCAAAACTTTTTAAAAACATACAAACGTAAAAAAAAAAAAAATGTTTCCACAAAGAAATATTGTCGTAGAATTGTTATCAAACAGACTCTAGTAATTGCAAAAAAGAAAAAAATAATAACAAATAAAGGACCTATCCATAATTTATACAACCTAATTTGGTAGTGTCTTAGAAAAAGGGATTGTGAAGGCCATGGCTAGGCTGGGATCAGTGAAGCTGGGAGTCAAGTTCTTGAACAGAGACTTGCTAATACAATTTCAATCTTGTCTGCCTGTAAATATAAGAGTAGCTATTGTATTGAATTAGACTGTAAGATTTGAAGAGTGATCAATCTAGGCCGTGTACTCTCTATCAAATTATCAGAACAGATAAATCATTCATTTCCCCTTTCTCAATCTTACCGTTTCTGCTCAGAGTAACCATATCAAGTTAGCCGTTTAAAATCGCATAAGCAATTTGAACAGGGTTTCCAAGATCCTTATTTGCAATTATCATAATCAGTTGTAGTTTAGAGTTCTTTGATTTGGGGGGAGGGGCGGATGGGATCTTTCCAAAAACACATAGGATTTGTTCATTTAAATGCTCAGGAACCATTCACGCCACAACAATGAAATCTCCTGTAGCAAGAGTTTCTTTTGTACGTAGGAGTTCCAACTATGCACGCAATGTATAATGAATCGCACCAATTTAGAAACTCTATCTGATTGTGGTTATTTATCAAAATTAGTTGCCAAGAAGAGAACTTCTTTTGAAATACAAAACTTTTCTTCTTCCTATTGTTAATGAGATGGAAGTAGATGTGTCCGAAAAGAACATAGTTCAGAACAGTTTTCCGCTTTTGTTGTTTAGCAAATTTGTTGCTTTATACTAGCAAATGACAAAATGGAATTCAACCAGGTGTATCCTTTTTTTATATTTGTGTCTTTATTTTTGCAGAATAAAGTTTATTTTAGTAGCTCTTAGAAAAAGTGATTGTCAAGGCTATCGCTAGGTTGGGCTCAAGTGAAGCTGCCAGTCAAGCCCTTGAACCGAGACTTGCTAACACAATCTAATCTTGTCTCCCTTCTTGTTTTTTTTATCTTGAATCATCCTCCTCACAATGTCGGGGACATTTGACAAAACATTGGGTATGAGACAAAAAAATTTTTTTTTTAGCCCACAATTTAAGAATGCTAAAAAGGTTGTATATAAATTTACAAGAATGTTGGTTTACAAATAAACAACGAGGATGGGAGATTTGAAATCAAATCACCTGGTGTGACAAGGGGAAGCGTTCTTAGTATTGTATGGTAATGTTCTAATGGCCAAATCGGCAACATGGCACAAATTTGCCCTTCAATATACATAGAAAACTATTTGCTTCTCTATTCTTTCATCCACTTTCATATAATAAGAATCAAGGAAATGCTACATAGGGGTTGGGCGCCCACGTTTACCTACACCAAGACATTTCCAAACACGAATTTACCACCATGCCAATCTATTACCCGAATATGGAAAATGAGTGCTTCCAAGTTTTAGTCTCTATAATAATATAAAGAAATGAAAATTTTATGCGTAAGTAGGAATGAGTTTGCAAGAAGGGGCAATGTTAATATTTATTTCGTAGAGTCACCAAAACTAGGAGACAGACAACCAGCTCAACCGCCTTACAATTATATGTTAGAACATTGATAATGAGAGACTATCAAACTTCTCTAGCACTAATATGAAATTGCAGGATCTAGACATGTTTATTGATCTTCTTCGCCTCTATGCACTTTCACTTCACCTCACCCTGAAAACGTAACGAAATCTGAATGTTAGTCATAAAAGAATCACTTAACCATTATGAAATTCTCATATCTAAGAGTTTGAGATTCACGGTCGGAATAGAAATGATTTGAAAATTAACGGGGTTTTCTAGATGATGAAAATATACTTGGAGCAATCAATGGAAGGGCTAATCTTGTAGGGAAGGTGGACACCACATTTGCCGGGAAGTGCTGCAGCATTGCCTCCCTTGATTCCGGGAGTGGCTCTATAGGCATTCTTGAGACAACGACAAGCCACCTGACGGTCAGGAGTGGTTCTTGCGGCGGAGTTGAGTGCTTTCACGGAATCGCAACAAGCCCAAGACACCTTTCCTCCGTTGCGAGAAGGTGAGGCAAGAAGCCAATCGAGAGACCACTTGACCACATGTTAGGGCATCTGCAGCATGTGGTGCTGCCACAACCATGCAAACCCAAACAAGGCACACAACCTTCAGGACACTAGAATTGGCCATAGTTACACGTACTTCCAAGCTCCTTGATGTTCACCTGTCTCTTTCTTTTCTCCTAGTGTTTTGCTAGATCAATGCAATGAGATACGCCTTTCTATGTGTTTATTTATAAGAGAAGGGCGTAACAAACTTCTTAGGTGGTTCTGGTCTCCTTGTTTGGCTTGGAGGATTGATGGTGGTTGAGATTTGAATGCTTTTCGATGTCTTTGTCGTTTTGCTTACGTGGATTCTCTCTAAAATGGTAAGCGTAAATGAATTTTCTAATTAACTTTTTTTCGTTGGTTTTGATTAGAATTCTAATTTGAAAGAACAAACTAGCAGACTAACGGGACCATTTTGGGAATTCTGGTCACCTACTCATTCGATTTGAGTTTGCTTGTGTTTTAGTTTTTAGAACCAACCTGTAATTACATATCTTACAACTTCAATCATCCAGTGGTGATCATCCATGTGGTTCTTGCACCCACTACATAAAGCATAGATTGACGAGTGTGTGGAAAGACCAATCAGCCCCTAGTGCAACCCAAAACCCTTGCGACTTAATATCTTTAGCGCACTCCCATCAGTTTCCATCTTCGTGCAAGACCGATGTGGGCGGTTGGTATTCTTTTTTCTTTTAATATGTATAATTTCTTTGGTACAAATCCCGATTATAAATTATATGTCTATGGGAATGTTGAAGAAGGAGAAAAAGAGGTAATATGCATACGATATAGGTATAGTACGCTGAACATTACATAAAATGAGTGTAAATACAAGAATAGCTATTGTATTGAATGAAGACTGTAAGATTTTAGGAGTGACCAATCTAGGCCGTGTACTGTCTAGCAAATTTTCAGAACACTCATTCATTTCCCCTTTCTCAATCTTACCGCTTCTCTCTGAGTAAACATATCCAGTTAACCGTTGAAAATCCCATAAGAAATTCGAACGGGGCTTTCTAGACTTTTATTTTCAATTATCTTAATCGATTATAGTTCAGAATTAACTTTGATGGGGGGGTGAGAATGGGATCTATCTCAAAACACCTAGGAGTTGTTCATTTCAATGCTCAGGAACCATTCATGACACAACAATGGAAACCTCTCGTAGCAAGAGCTTATTTTGTGCGTTGGAGTCCCTACTATTCACGCGATGTATAATGCATCTCTCACCAATTTAGAATGTCTATCCGATTGTGGTTATTTATAAATATTAGTTGCCAAGAAGAGAACTTCTTTTGACGTGCAACCTTTTCTTCTTCCTATTGTTAATGAGATGGAAGCTGATGCTCCAAAGGAACCTAGTTCGGAACAGTTTTCCACTTTAGTTGTTTAGCAAGTTTGTTGCTTGATACTCACAAATGACAAAATGGAATCCAACCAGGTGTATGTTTTTTAATTTTGGAGAGTAAAGTTCCTTTTAATTCCTTAAAATTCACAGCCCCTTTGAATGAGTAGGTTATAATCTTTCAATATTATTATTTTTTTAATAATTAACACTTCTTAGGAGAGTGGTCTCTATAGAATGTTTATTTAACTTATTCTTATTTCATAATTGTTCAAGAAATGCTTAGGGAACGTGTTTATCATACACTAAAAAAAGTCCAAAACTTGTTAAAAGCATACAAACGTAAAAAAATAAAAAATGTTTCCGCAAAGAAATATTGTCGTAGATTTGTTATCAAACAGACTCTAGTAATTGCAAAAAAGAAAAAAATAATCACAAATAAAGGACCTATCCATAATTTATACAACCTAATTTCGTAGTGTCTTAGAAAAAGGGATTGTGAAGGCCATGGCTAGGCTAGGATCAGTGAAGCTGGGAGTCAAGTTCTTGAACAGAGACTTGCTAATACAATTTAAATCTTGTCTGCCTGTAAATATAAGAGTAGCTATTGTATTGAATTAGATTGTAAGATTTGAAGAATGATCAATCTAGGCCGTGTACTCTCTATCAAATTATCAAAACAAATATATCATTCATTTCCCCTTTCTCAATCTTACCGTTTCTACTCTGAGTAACCATATCAAGTTAGCCGTTTAAAATCGCATAAGCAATTTGAACATGGCTTCCAAGATCCTTATTTGCAATTATCATAATCAGTTATAGTTGAGAGTTATCTTTGATTTGGGGGGGGGCGGATGGGATCTTTCCAAAAACACATAGGATTTGTTCATTTAAATGCTCAAGAACCATTCACGCCACAACAGTGAAATCTCCTGTAGCAAGAGTTTCTTTTGTACGTAGGAGTTCCAACTATGCACGCAATGTATAATGAATCTGTCACCAATTTAGAAACTCTATCTGATTGTGGTTATTTATCAAAATTAGTTGCCAAGAAGAGAACTTCTTTTGAAATACAAAACTTTTCTTCTTCCTGTTGTTAATGAGATGGAAGTAGATGCGTCCAAAAAGAACATAGTTCAAAACAGTTTTCCGCTTTTGTTGTTTAGCAAATTTGTTGCTTTATACTAGCAAATGAAAAAATGGAATTCAACCAGGTGTATCCAGGTGTATCCTTTTTTAATTTTGTGTTTTTATTTTTGCAGAATAAAGTTTATTTTAGTAGCTCTTAGAAAAAGTGATTGTCAAGGCTATCGCTAGGTTGGGCTCAATGAAGCTGCCAGTCAAGCCCTTGAACCGAGACTTGCTAACAAAATCTAATCTTGCCTCCCTTCTTGTTTTTCCTTTCATCTTGAATCATCCTCCTCACAATGTCGGGGACATTTGACAAAACATTGGGTATGAGACAAAAAATTTTTTTTTTTTTTTTGCAGTCGGTTTGGCTTGTTTTTGCACGTTATAGCCCACACTTTAAGAATGCTAAAAAGGATGTATAAAATTTACAAGAATGATGGTTTACAAATAAACAACGAGGATGGGAGATTTGAAATCAGTTTAACAGCACTATTGACAGAAGAGATGGATCTATGTTCTCTAATGTATGCTGGTTTTGGACAATAAAAAAAAAGTTGCAAAAATCTATAATAGAGTATTACATTGTAATAAGAAAAATTGTACCAATTAGAACAGGAGATGTAGCTACTCCCTATTGAAGCCCCATATTTGACCAATCCAATTTACATTCATTCAAATTGAAGTAACAGAGAACTAGAGTAGTATGTGGAGATAAAATAACTTAAGAAAACAAGGGACAAGAAGAACATAGGAAATAAAAAAATGTTTCGGCTACAATTCAACCAAAAAACAGGCTGGTAATAATCCCCAACCCCTTTTCTTTGAAAAATTAAAATAATAAAAACTATTGACAGAAAAGATGGATCTATGTTCTCTAAATAATGCCCACGGTTTTGGACCAATTAAAAAAACGGAATTACAAAAAAACCAATATCTATAATAGAGTATTACATTGTAATAAGAAAATTGTACCAATTAGAACAAGAGCCGTAGCTACTCTCCCTATTGAAGCCCATATTTGACCAATCCAATTTACATTCATTCAATGGAAGTAACAGAGAACTAGAGTAGTATGTGGAGATAAAAGAGTTTAAGAAAACAAGGGACAAGAAGAACAGAAATAAAAATTTAAACCAAAGGTTGTAAAAATCTAGAAATAATCCCCAACCCCATTTCTTTAAAAAATTAAAAATAATAAAAATAATAAAAGAAGAAGAAGTAACAGAAGAAATTCAAATAATACTATTATGAAATTAATAACAATCAAATTGTTCACCACAACTAAAACCAAATATTGTCACCAGATCTCAAAAGTGTAGAAGACGTTGTAAGACTCCTGTATTCACAAATTTACAAATCTTGACATAGCTTGAAAAGTACCAGTCACCTAAAAATAATCCCTAATGGAACTTGTTTACCTATTTCTTGGTTTCCTCTAATCTCTCAATATCATTCTATTTCTGGTTATATAAATTTTCTAAATTTTCTTTAGTAACCTGGTCAAATGATCAGCTTTATTTTCCACTGGCCAAAATAGCAGATTTTGGGAACATTTTCTTCTCTGTTCTTCTATATGTTGTGGTTTTTGGATGAATTCACTCTTATTGGGAGACGATAATTGGATTTGATCGTCAGTTAGTTATGAAGTTAATAACTAATAACAGAATAGGTGTTTGTTTTGAATGCCATGACGATGAAGGTTGAATGGGTAAAGTTTTGGTAGTAGTTAGTACCTGATTTGGAGTTTGATAGGTGCTGGAATGGTAGAGATGATATTAGAAGACTGGAAATGGAGCATAAGAAATACGTTTTTTGTATCAGAAAAAGTAACCTTGTAGAATTGTGGAAGATTCATTCCCAAGCTTAATAAAACTCTAGTGGGCAACGAGTTTCTGAGGTGTGAAATTGATGAATCATATGAAAATCAATACATCTTGTTAGTTTTGAATGCCATGACGATGAAAAATCTTTTGCTAGTCAGTTAGAATATTTTTGGTTTGGCTTAGAGCGGGTTTAAGTTGGTTTAAAGAACAGAAAATAAGCAACCAGCTTAAATAACTGTGACTAATGAAAATCATTCCATCCCTCAGAAAAAACAAAGATGGATCTCCATTTTACTTTCATAGTAGAACAGGGAACATTCTCTAGTATGGTGCGGTGCTCAAAATGTCCCAAACGGATAAATCTAAAATAGAGTGTTACGTTGCAATAAAAAAATTGTACCAATTAGAACAAAAGAAATAGCAATTTGTTTGTATTTTTAATGATTTATTAACCGATCAAAAATTCAAATTTTCATTTTTTTTGCAAGGGTTTTGGGCCTTTTCCGTGTTAAATAGATACTTAAATAGTCAATAGATGTTTTGAAAGGTTTAACAGCTAACAAACAAGCCTCAAGGAAAGACATCTTTGATACCTTTTAAAGAGAATCTTAAGTGGTGTCTATTACTCTCATATACACAAGTGTGAGTGATTGTTTGTTCTCATGTGAGCATTGTTTCTGAAACATGGTTTTTCCTTTAATCCGTGTCATTAAAAAATGAATTGATGAACAGAGCTTTTGAATCCCTAAGAGTTATTGCATTTTGAAGTGCACCGTCACGATAGAAAGTTGATTGATTTTGGGACTGCCAACGGCCCCGATATTACAACATCATCGAAATTTAATCGTTTGGTTGAAATTGAAATGTTGAGGATTTATTTGTAAAAGTGAATTTTTATTTTTATATTTTGAGGAGTTAAATTTTATTAATTTACAACTCAAGTCCCTCATTTACTGATACTCAAAACCCTCTCTCATCTTCTCTTCTCACACCGGCGATACCCAAAACCGTCTCTGCTCGACACTATGTAAGATTCCAAGCTCATTAGCTTTGCGAGCTCCAAGGCAAGTCTTTCAACGGATTGACTACCAAAGTAAATTGCGAATCATATTTAGGAATTTTGTCAAACACAAAAAATATTCAACAGTTTCTTCTTTGGATTTCTGATGGCTCTTGCTGCATCTTCTTCTGCAATTTCTAGTTCAATCTCTTCCCAATCTCTAGGCCACCAGGAACTTAGAGATACTTTCTTTCTATTCTTCCCTTTAAAGCAAAAAATAATTTTTAGCTATCTTAGGGTTGAAGTTTGTGTTCTGCATTCCGTTCCTTTTCCTTTTCCGATTAAATCGTTTCAACATTGAAAACATTCAAGATTTTTTTTTTTATTTTTTTCAGTTTTCCTTAAACGCTTATGAATTGAGAATTTGAATATGATGTGTTGCTTTTGTTTCAAGTATTATCTGCAGCTCCTCAAATCGGTTCATTCCGACCATTTGAACGGACCTTCGTACCATTTGCGCCGGCGAACTCTACTGGACAACGATGCTTAGGAAACCAACGAATCAAAACGTAGCGATTCCATTGTTC